>NW_027224933.1:0-10000 GCF_041296235.1 Equus asinus | reverse complement strand
ACGGCGAGGCCCACTTCGGTCCCGGCCGGTGGGCGGCGCGGCCAGGCGTCTGCCCGGGCGGGGGAGCACCGGGGGCAGCGGGGAGCGCGGCGCGCGCCTCGACGGAGGGAGCACGGGCTCGCGGGAAGGCTCCCGGGGACGGCCTCGGGCGCGGACGGGCCACCAGGAAAACACACGCGGGATCCCACCGCCAACGACACGCGAGGGCGGTCCCACGACGCCTGGGACGCCGGCCGGCCTCAGCCACCCCTCGGCCTCCCGCGGGCCCGGCCCCACCGCCGGGGCCTACGTGAGGCGCCCCCGCCGCCGGGGGCCGCCCCGTCCACCCAGCCACCCGTCTGCCTGTCTGGTCTGCTCCGGGGCCCACGTCCCGAGGGAACGCGCCCGAGAGCGGCGGCGGCCCCCACCCATGCCCGCACGCCACCACCGGCTGCGGCTCGGGACGGGAGCGAGCGGAGAGCCAGCCGCTCGCGGCGGGGCGGAGCCCGGACGGGGCCGGGCCCTCTCCCCGCCCCAGCGCGCGACGGGAGAACCACGCGCACGCTCGCGCACACGCGCGGCCCCGCGCCCGACGACGGCCCGGCCGGGCGTGACCCTCCCCCGACTCGGAGGGGGGAGGCGCCGGCCGCGGTAGGCAAAGAGCAGCTCTGCCCACGCGCCACGGTGGTGGCGTCCGTGGCTACTACGCGCAAAGGAGGGGCGGCGGCTGGGGGGTCCGGTACCCCAAGGCACCCTCTCGGATCGCTAGAGAAGGCTTTCTCACCGAGGGCGTGTCGCCCCCGCCCATCGTCCGCCATCGGTCCCACCAAGGCGCTTACAGACACCATGGCCACGCAACGCAGGAGGGGTCTGCGGTAGAGGTAAGGCCTAGAGCAAGTCGGAGCGTCCGTGGTCAGGGCCGCGAGCCCGCGCTGCCCCGGGCTCGCCATCTCTGGCCACACTGGGCTTAGCTAGGGATCTACAAGGCCCCTGTGCGGCTCCCAAGTCAGTGCCTCCTCTCAGGCCGAGAGACCAAGGGAGGCAGAGACTGGGACGGAGGTGCCGATCAAACAGCACCTCCCAACCAAAGAGCCAGCGCCACGCCGCTGGCTCGGCCCGCCACGGTCACTCCCACACCCGCGGGGAAACCCCAGCAAGGGGAACACGCGGGCACGCGCCCGAGCCTGCCCGCCCCCACACGGCACGCCGTGGGGGGCGACGAGGCACCCGTCCACCCCGAGGGGGACGAGGGGCACGCCTCCCTTACCGACTCGACCCCTCCGCTCCTCAGACACACCAGCGCAGTGGTTACCTGAGGAGGCCGACGGGAACAGGGAACGACACCGCCACTCGGCCTCGGGCGCCTGAGGGACGACCTGGAACGCTCCAGGGGCACCGCCAACGGCCCGGGGAACGCGCTCACGCGCCCGGGAAGGCGCGCGGCGCGGCGGCAACACGGCCCGCCCCACCGCGGGGAGGGCCGCCCGCGAGACACAGCCAAGAGGCACAGGCGGAGCATCCGCCGCGTCACGGAGACCCCGACACCGCCCACGCCACGAGGCACGGGGCGGGGGAGCGAGGTCGGGCCGGATTCCGCACCCCTGCCGCCTCCCACACGCCACTCGCAGCGGGGGAGAACGGGCGAGGGGACCCGCGGGCAGAGCGAGAAGAGCGGTCCCGTTCGCCATGAACGTCCGTCCCTCGTCTGGCACGGCTTAGGCCCGGCCCGGGAGAGCACAGCATCACCACATCGGTCGGCAGCATAACGCGAGGGACCCCCGAGCAAGGGAAGGCCGGCGAGGACAGCGAGCGGAGGAGCCTGCTTCAGCCTCACCGACCCCTCTCCTCCTCCAGCAAGCGCGGGCGACCACCCCAGGACGAGAACGCCTGACACGCACTGGCACGGAGCCGGTGGGATGGGGTAAGTCGCGACCGCACCCGGGTGCCGGCGGCAGGGAGTGCACGTGGTAGAGGACCCCGCGCCCCTAACCCCGCCGCCCTCGGGTACCAGAGACCGGAGGTGGCACCACGGTCGTGGGGGCGCCTGGAACGCACAAGAGCCGGCGCGCAGGCCCCAGCGGGCGGCTCAAGCGGCGGGGGTGGAAACGGGCGTCCGGTTCTCGGCCAGAGCCCGGAGCCCTCCCCGCACACGCATCCAGGCACCCGGAAGCTCTCGGGCGACTGTCACCCGAGCAGAGCGTGTCAGCACTTACCTGGCGGCACAAAACCACCCATTCGGGGGCAAGAATCGCCGCGCCCGGAGACGGGGCCCACCCACGGATCACCAGGGGAACCCCTGGATCACGGCCACGGCCACCAGACCCCAAGCACGACCCCATCGCCACCAGGCCCGGAGCTCCCGGGGCCATCTGGTCGACCCCAGAAGCGTGGCGGCAGGGGGAGCCGGGGACAGCCTCCCCGGGCCGCCCGCGCGGGCCGGGACCGGTCGGTCCCTCCCTCTGAGTCGCCGGGTCAGGACTTAGAAAAGAATTCCGCGGAGGCGCCTCCGGCGACCGGGCCCGGGGCGGGACCGTGGCTCCCGTCCCTCAGCCGGGGCTCCACCTACGCCTCGAGCCGGCCCCCTCCCGCCTCCGGACAAAGACGCGACCCGCGAAACTCGGAGAGAGAAGTCCGGTCCGACGGCCCGGACCCACCCCGGGCACGCGTCCGGGCCGGGGACGCCCTCCCCGGCCCGCCCTCGAGGGCTCCCGGGGCCGGTCCACGCTCTTCTCCAGGGCGGGACTTGGAAAAAAAAACTGCCACGGAGGAGGAGGCATCCGAGGACCGGGCCCGGTCCCCACCGCCAGAGCCGGTCGACTCGGAAGACCAGTGGGGAAAAGGCCAGCCCGGCGGCCGAGCCCGTCGCGCCCTCCACGGGCCTCCCCCGCAAGGCCCCGGCCGGTCGCCCACCTCCGGAGCGGGGCGCGGAAAGGGGATCGGCGACGCGGAAGGCCCGACCACCGGGCCGCCCTCGGGACGACGGCCGGGCACGGGACGAGCTCCCTCGCCCGTTCCCCCGCGGCGGCCCCCCACCCCCTCCCGGGGACGGAGGGGCACCGGCGGCTGCTGGTCGACCCGTCCGGGAGGCCCCACACCCCGGCCGGCACCGGGCGGCGCGGCGACAGCCACCTCCCTCAGTAGCCTGCACCTCCAATCTCCGGCGAGCGGGCGTCGCGCTCACGCCCCGGCGCCACCGGGCCAGATCCCGCCAGCGACGCCGGCCTCCCGGGACTCTGCCTCGGTCACCGCGGCCGAGTCCCGTCCCTTGGCCCGCGTCGCCGGAGCTCCGGAGGAAAGAGACGATATAAAAGCGGCCGCCAGGTGGCACCCGGCGACCGACGACCGCCTCAGCGGGACGGAGCCGGAGCGCGGGCCCGCCGGGGAGCACAGCCGGGCCGCCGGGCCGCCCGATCCCGTCCCGGAGCCCCCTCGGACCCAGCCTCCCGGCCCAGTGCGGCCCCGGGGCGTCCGCCCGCGGGCTCCCGGCCGCCAAGGCGCAGCCCCAGCCGCAGGAGGGGGACTCGGAAAAGGTTTCTCGGGCGATCACCGGGAAGGGGAAGGGGAGAGTTCCCCCCAGAGAGGCCAGGGGGCGGCCCGGGCCGGGCTGGGCCGGTGCGGCCGGGAGGCCGCCGCTTCCCGGAGCGGCTGGAGCGCCCCCGGGGTTCCCGGGAGGACTTAGAAAATCAGGGCGGGCGGGGACGGTCAAACCGAAACCAGGCACGTCATCCGAGAAGGACCGTGATGACGGGAGGAGGAAAGCTTTCCAGTCCAGAGGGCCTGTCGAAGGCAGGCGGAGAGTCTACCCGCTGAAACTGACGAAGATGGGCAAAAGAAGCTAGCTCAGGCGCCGACATTTAAGGAAATAAAAAAAAAAAAGCACGAGGGCGTGGAGAAATGGGGAAAAATCAACACTGAGAAATCTACCCTCTGAAACCGACGAAGATGGGCAACAGGGGCTAGCTCAGGTGGCAATTTTTAAGGAAAAATGAAAGGAAGTGCGTGGAGACCTGGGGAAAAAGCAACACGGAGAAATCTACCCTCTAGAACTGAGAAAGAAGCGCAACAGAGGCTAGCTCAGGTGGCAATCTTTAAGCAAAAAAAATAAAATAAAAAAATACAATGGCGAGGAGACGCGGTCAAAAAGCAACCCTGAAAAAGGTACCCTCTGAAACTGAGGAAGCAGGGCAACAGTGCCTAGCTCAGGTGACAATCTTTAAGCAAAAGAAACACACAAGGGCGTGGGGAGCTGGGGAAAAGGCAACACTGAGAAATCCACCCTCTGAAACTGACGAAGATGGGCAAGAGAGGCTGGCTTCAGGTGGCAATCTTTCAGCAAAAGAAACACACAAGGGCGTGGGGAGCTGGGGAAAAGGCAACACTGAGAAATCCACCCTCTGAAACGGACGAAGATGGGCAAGAGAGGCTACCTCAGGTGGCAATCCTTAAGCAAAAACAAAGCACAAAGGCGTGGAGCCCTGGGGACAAAGCAACCCTGAAATATCTACCCTCTGAAACTGAGGAACATGGGCAAGAGAGGCTAGCTCAGGTGGCACTCGTTAAGCAAAAACAAAACCCAAAGGCGTGGAGACCTGGGGAAAAAGCAACCCTGAAATATCTACCCTCTGAAACTGAGGAAGATGGGCAAGAGAGGCTGGCTTCAGGTGGCAATCTTTAAGCAAAAGAAACACACAAGGGCGTGGGGAGCTGGGGAAAAGGCAACACTGAGAAATCCACCCTCTGAAACTGAGGAACATGGGCAAAAGAAGCTAGCTCAGGTTGCAACCTTTAAGCAGAAAAAAAACACAAGGGCGTGCAGACCTGGCAAAAAAGCAACAGTGAGAAATCTACCCTCTGAAACCGACGAAGATGGACAACAGAGGCTAGCTCAGGTGGCAATTTTTAAGGAAAAATAAAAGGAAGTGCGTGGAGACCTGGGGAAAAAGCAACACGGAGAAATCTACCCTCTAGAACTGAGAAAGAAGCGCAACAGAGGCTAGCTCAGGTGGCAATCTTTAAGCAAAAAAAATAAGATAAAAAAATACAATGGCGAGGAGACCCGGTCAAAAAGCAACCCTGAAAAAGGTACCCTCTGAAACTGAGGAAGCAGGGCAACAGTGCCTAGCTCAGGTGACAATCTTTAAGCAAAAGAAACACACAAGGGCGTGGGGAGCTGGCGAAAAGGCAACACTGAGAAATCCACCCTCTGAAACGGACGAAGATGGGCAACAGAGGCTAGCTCAGGTGGCAATCTTTAAGCAAAAGAAACACACAAGGGCGTGGAGACCTGGGGAAAAAGCAACACGGAGAAATCCACCCTCTGAAACTGAGGAAGATGGGCAAGAGAGGCTACCTCAGGTGGCAATCCTTAAGCAAAAACAAAGCACAAAGGCGTGGAGCCCTGGGGACAAAGCAACCCTGAAATATCTACCCTCTGAAACTGAGGAACATGGGCAAGAGAGGCTAGCTCAGGTGGCACTCGTTAAGCAAAAACAAAACCCAAAGGCGTGGAGACCTGGGGAAAAAGCAACCCTGAAATATCTACCCTCTGAAACTGAGGAAGATGGGCAAGAGAGGCTGGCTTCAGGTGGCAATCTTTAAGCAAAAGAAACACACAAGGGCGTGGGGAGCTGGGGAAAAGGCAACACTGAGAAATCCACCCTCTGAAACTGAGGAACATGGGCAAAAGAAGCTAGCTCAGGTTGCAACCTTTAAGCAGAAAAAAAACACAAGGGCGTGCAGACCTGGCAAAAAAGCAACAGTGAGAAATCTACCCTCTGAAACCGACGAAGATGGACAACAGAGGCTAGCTCAGGTGGCAATTTTTAAGGAAAAATAAAAGGAAGTGCGTGGAGACCTGGGGAAAAAGCAACACGGAGAAATCTACCCTCTAGAACTGAGAAAGAAGCGCAACAGAGGCTAGCTCAGGTGGCAATCTTTAAGCAAAAAAAATAAGATAAAAAAATACAATGGCGAGGAGACCCGGTCAAAAAGCAACCCTGAAAAAGGTACCCTCTGAAACTGAGGAAGCAGGGCAACAGTGCCTAGCTCAGGTGACAATCTTTAAGCAAAAGAAACACACAAGGGCGTGGGGAGCTGGCGAAAAGGCAACACTGAGAAATCCACCCTCTGAAACGGACGAAGATGGGCAACAGAGGCTAGCTCAGGTGGCAATCTTTAAGCAAAAGAAACACACAAGGGCGTGGAGACCTGGGGAAAAAGCAACACGGAGAAATCCACCCTCTGAAACTGAGGAAGATGGGCAAGAGAGGCTACCTCAGGTGGCAATCCTTAAGCAAAAACAAAGCACAAAGGCGTGGAGCCCTGGGGACAAAGCAACCCTGAAATATCTACCCTCTGAAACTGAGGAACATGGGCAAGAGAGGCTAGCTCAGGTGGCACTCGTTAAGCAAAAACAAAACCCAAAGGCGTGGAGACCTGGGGAAAAAGCAACCCTGAAATATCTACCCTCTGAAACTGAGGAAGATGGGCAAGAGAGGCTGGCTTCAGGTGGCAATCTTTAAGCAAAAGAAACACACAAGGGCGTGGGGAGCTGGGGAAAAGGCAACACTGAGAAATCCACCCTCTGAAACTGAGGAACATGGGCAAAAGAAGCTAGCTCAGGTTGCAACCTTTAAGCAGAAAAAAAACACAAGGGCGTGCAGACCTGGCAAAAAAGCAACAGTGAGAAATCTACCCTCTGAAACCGACGAAGATGGACAACAGAGGCTAGCTCAGGTGGCAATTTTTAAGGAAAAATAAAAGGAAGTGCGTGGAGACCTGGGGAAAAAGCAACACGGAGAAATCTACCCTCTAGAACTGAGAAAGAAGCGCAACAGAGGCTAGCTCAGGTGGCAATCTTTAAGCAAAAAAAATAAAATAAAAAAATACAATGGCGAGGAGACCCGGTCAAAAAGCAACCCTGAAAAAGGTACCCTCTGAAACTGAGGAAGCAGGGCAACAGTGCCTAGCTCAGGTGACAATCTTTAAGCAAAAGAAACACACAAGGGCGTGGGGAGCTGGCGAAAAGGCAACACTGAGAAATCCACCCTCTGAAACGGACGAAGATGGGCAACAGAGGCTAGCTCAGGTGGCAATCTTTAAGCAAAAGAAACACACAAGGGCGTGGAGACCTGGGGAAAAAGCAACACGGAGAAATCCACCCTCTGAAACTGAGGAAGATGGGCAAGAGAGGCTACCTCACGTGGCAATCCTTAAGCAAAAACAAAGCACAAAGGCGTGGAGCCCTGGGGACAAAGCAACCCTGAAATATCTACCCTCTGAAACTGAGGAACATGGGCAAGAGAGGCTAGCTCAGGTGGCACTCGTTAAGCAAAAACAAAACCCAAAGGCGTGGAGACCTGGGGAAAAAGCAACCCTGAAATATCTACCCTCTGAAACTGAGGAAGATGGGCAAGAGAGGCTGGCTTCAGGTGGCAATCTTTAAGCAAAAGAAACACACAAGGGCGTGGGGAGCTGGGGAAAAGGCAACACTGAGAAATCCACCCTCTGAAACTGAGGAACATGGGCAAAAGAAGCTAGCTCAGGTTGCAACCTTTAAGCAGAAAAAAAACACAAGGGCGTGCAGACCTGGCAAAAAAGCAACAGTGAGAAATCTACCCTCTGAAACCGACGAAGATGGACAACAGAGGCTAGCTCAGGTGGCAATTTTTAAGGAAAAATAAAAGGAAGTGCGTGGAGACCTGGGGAAAAAGCAACACGGAGAAATCTACCCTCTAGAACTGAGAAAGAAGCGCAACAGAGGCTAGCTCAGGTGGCAATCTTTAAGCAAAAAAAATAAAATAAAAAAATACAATGGCGAGGAGACCCGGTCAAAAAGCAACCCTGAAAAAGGTACCCTCTGAAACTGAGGAAGCAGGGCAACAGTGCCTAGCTCAGGTGACAATCTTTAAGCAAAAGAAACACACAAGGGCGTGGGGAGCTGGCGAAAAGGCAACACTGAGAAATCCACCCTCTGAAACGGACGAAGATGGGCAACAGAGGCTAGCTCAGGTGGCAATCTTTAAGCAAAAGAAACACACAAGGGCGTGGAGACCTGGGGAAAAAGCAACACGGAGAAATCCACCCTCTGAAACTGAGGAAGATGGGCAAGAGAGGCTACCTCACGTGGCAATCCTTAAGCAAAAACAAAGCACAAAGGCGTGGAGCCCTGGGGACAAAGCAACCCTGAAATATCTACCCTCTGAAACTGAGGAACATGGGCAAGAGAGGCTAGCTCAGGTGGCACTCGTTAAGCAAAAACAAAACCCAAAGGCGTGGAGACCTGGGGAAAAAGCAACCCTGAAATATCTACCCTCTGAAACTGAGGAAGATGGGCAAGAGAGGCTGGCTTCAGGTGGCAATCTTTAAGCAAAAGAAACACACAAGGGCGTGGGGAGCTGGGGAAAAGGCAACACTGAGAAATCCACCCTCTGAAACTGAGGAACATGGGCAAAAGAAGCTAGCTCAGGTTGCAACCTTTAAGCAGAAAAAAAACACAAGGGCGTGCAGACCTGGCAAAAAAGCAACAGTGAGAAATCTACCCTCTGAAACCGACGAAGATGGACAACAGAGGCTAGCTCAGGTGGCAATTTTTAAGGAAAAATAAAAGGAAGTGCGTGGAGACCTGGGGAAAAAGCAACACGGAGAAATCTACCCTCTAGAACTGAGAAAGAAGCGCAACAGAGGCTAGCTCAGGTGGCAATCTTTAAGCAAAAAAAATAAAATAAAAAAATACAATGGCGAGGAGACCCGGTCAAAAAGCAACCCTGAAAAAGGTACCCTCTGAAACTGAGGAAGCAGGGCAACAGTGCCTAGCTCAGGTGACAATCTTTAAGCAAAAGAAACACACAAGGGCGTGGGGAGCTGGCGAAAAGGCAACACTGAGAAATCCACCCTCTGAAACGGACGAAGATGGGCAACAGAGGCTAGCTCAGGTGGCAATCTTTAAGCAAAAGAAACACACAAGGGCGTGGAGACCTGGGGAAAAAGCAACACGGAGAAATCCACCCTCTGAAACTGAGGAAGATGGGCAAGAGAGGCTACCTCAGGTGGCAATCCTTAAGCAAAAACAAAGCACAAAGGCGTGGAGCCCTGGGGACAAAGCAACCCTGAAATATCTACCCTCTGAAACTGAGGAACATGGGCAAGAGAGGCTAGCTCAGGTGGCACTCGTTAAGCAAAAACAAAACCCAAAGGCGTGGAGACCTGGGGAAAAAGCAACCCTGAAATATCTACCCTCTGAAACTGAGGAAGATGGGCAAGAGAGGCTGGCTTCAGGTGGCAATCTTTAAGCAAAAGAAACACACAAGGGCGTGGGGAGCTGGGGAAAAGGCAACACTGAGAAATCCACCCTCTGAAACTGAGGAACATGGGCAAAAGAAGCTAGCTCAGGTTGCAACCTTTAAGCAGAAAAAAAACACAAGGGCGTGCAGACCTGGCAAAAAAGCAACAGTGAGAAATCTACCCTCTGAAAACGACGAAGATGGACAACAGAGGCTAGCTCAGGTGGCAATTTTTAAGGAAAAATAAAAGGAAGTGCGTGGAGACCTGGGGAAAAAGCAACACGGAGAAATCTACCCTCTAGAACTGAGAAAGAAGCGCAACAGAGGCTAGCTCAGGTGGCAATCTTTAAGCAAAAAAAATAAAATAAAAAAATACAATGGCGAGGAGACCCGGTCAAAAAGCAACCCTGAAAAAGGTACCCTCTGAAACTGAGGAAGCAGGGCAACAGTGCCTAGCTCAGGTGACAATCTTTAAGCAAAAGAAACACACAAGGGCGTGGGGAGCTGGCGAAAAGGCAACACTGAGAAATCCACCCTCTGAAACGGACGAAGATGGGCAACAGAGGCTAGCTCAGGTGGCAATCTTTAAGCAAAAGAAACACACAAGGGCGTGGAGACCTGGGGAAAAAGCAACACGGAGAAATCCACCCTCTGAAACTGAGGAAGATGGGCAAGAGAGGCTACCTCAGGTGGCAATCCTTAAGCAAAAACAAAGCACAAAGGCGTGGAGCCCTGGGGAC
>NW_027224932.1:25000-48118 GCF_041296235.1 Equus asinus | reverse complement strand
TAGGCACTGTTGCCCTGCTTCCTCAGTTTCAGAGGGTACCTTTTTCAGGGTTGCTTTTTGACCGGTCTCCTCGCCATTGTATTTTTTATTTTATTTTTTTTGCTTAAAGATTGCCACCTGAGCTAGCCTCTGTTGCGCTTCTTTCTCAGTTCTAGAGGGTAGATTTCTCCGTGTTGCTTTTTCCCCAGGTCTCCACGCACTTCCTTTTATTTTTCCTTAAAAATTGCCACCTGAGCTAGCCTCTGTTGTCCATCTTCGTCGGTTTCAGAGGGTAGATTTCTCACTGTTGCTTTTTTGCCAGGTCTGCACGCCCTTGTGTTTTTTTTCTGCTTAAAGGTTGCAACCTGAGCTAGCTTCTTTTGCCCATGTTCCTCAGTTTCAGAGGTGGATTTCTCAGTGTTGCCTTTTCCCCAGCTCCCCACGCCCTTGTGTGTTTCTTTTGCTAAAGATTGCCACCTGAAGCCAGCCTCTCTTGCCCATCTTCCTCAGTTTCAGAGGGTAGATATTTCAGGGTTGCTTTTTCCCCAGGTCTCCACGCCTTTGGGTTTTGTTTTTGCTTAACGAGTGCCACCTGAGCTAGCCTCTCTTGCCCATGTTCCTCAGTTTCAGAGGGTAGATATTTCAGGGTTGCTTTGTCCCCAGGGCTCCACGCCTTTGTGCTGTGTTTTTGCTTAAGGATTGCCACCTGAGGTAGCCTCTCTTGCCCATCTTCCTCAGTTTCAGAGGGTGGATTTCTCCGTGTTGCTTTTTCCCCAGGTCTCCACGCCCTTGTGTGTTTCTTTTGCTTAAAGATTGCCACCTGAGCTAGCCTCTGTTGCCCATCTTCGTCCGTTTCAGAGGGTGGATTTCTCAGTGTTGCCTTTTCCCCAGCTCCCCCCGCCCTTGTGTGTTTCTTTTGCTTAAAGATTGCCACCTGAAGCCAGCCTCTCTTGCCCATCTTCCTCAGTTTCAGAGGGTAGATATTTCAGGGTTGCTTTTTCCCCAGGTCTCCACGCCTTTGGGTTTTGTTTTTGCTTAACGATTGCCACCTGAGCTAGCCTCTCTTGCCCATCTTCCTGAGTTTCAGAGGGTCGATATCTCCGTGTTGCTGTTTCCCCAGGTCTCCACGCCCTTGTGTGTTTCTTTTGCTTAAAGATTGCCACCTGAGCTAGCCTCTGTTGCCCATCTTCGTCCGTTTCAGAGGGTGGATTTCTCAGTGTTGCCTTTTCGCCAGCTCCCACGCCCTTGTGTGTTTCTTTTGCTTAAAGATTGTCACCTGAGCTAGGCACTGTTGCCCCTGCTTCCTCAGTTTCAGAGGGTACCTTTTTCAGGGTTGCTTTTTGACCGGGTCTCCTCGCCATTGTAATTTTTTTATCTTATTTTTTTTGCTTAAAGATTGCCACCTGAGCTAGCCTCTGTTGCGCTTCTTTCTCAGTTCTAGAGGGTAGATTTCTCCGTGTTGCTTTTTCCCCAGGTCTCCACGCACTTCCTTTTATTTTTCCTTAAAAATTGCCACCTGAGCTAGCCTCTGTTGTCCATCTTCGTCGGTTTCAGAGGGTAGATTTCTCACTGTTGCTTTTTTGCCAGGTCTGCACGCCCTTGTGTTTTTTTTCTGCTTAAAGGTTGCAACCTGAGCTAGCTTCTTTTGCCCATGTCCCTCAGTTTCAGAGGGTGGATTTCTCCGTGTTGCTTTTTCCCCAGGTCTCCACGCCCTTGTGTGTTTCTTTTGCTTAAAGATTGCCACCTGAAGCCAGCCTCTCTTGCCCATCTTCCTCAGTTTCAGAGGGTAGATATTTCAGGGTTGCTTTTTCCCCAGGTCTCCACGCCCTTGTGTGTTTCTTTTGCTTAAAGATTGTCACCTGAGCTAGGCACTGTTGCCCTGCTTCCTCAGTTTCAGAGGGTACCTTTTTCAGGGTTGCTTTTTGACCGGGTCTCCTCGCCATTGTATTTTTTTATCTTATTTTTTTTGCTTAAAGATTGCCACCTGAGCTAGCCTCTGTTGCGCTTCTTTCTCAGTTCTAGAGGGTAGATTTCTCCGTGTTGCTTTTTCCCCAGGTCTCCACGCACTTCCTTTTATTTTTCCTTAAAAATTGCCACCTGAGCTAGCCTCTGTTGTCCATCTTCGTCGGTTTCAGAGGGTAGATTTCTCACTGTTGCTTTTTTGCCAGGTCTGCACGCCCTTGTGTTTTTTTTCTGCTTAAAGGTTGCAACCTGAGCTAGCTTCTTTTGCCCATGTCCCTCAGTTTCAGAGGGTGGATTTCTCCGTGTTGCTTTTTCCCCAGGCCTCCACGCCCTTGTGTGTTTCTTTTGCTTAAAGATTGCCACCTGAAGCCAGCCTCTCTTGCCCATCTTCCTCAGTTTCAGAGGGTAGATATTTCAGGGTTGCTTTTTCCCCAGGTCTCCACGCCTTTGTGTTTTGTTTTTGCTTAACGAGTGCCACCTGAGCTAGCCTCTCTTGCCCATGTTCCTCAGTTTCAGAGGGTAGATATTTCAGGGTTGCTTTGTCCCCAGGGCTCCACGCCTTTGTGCTTTGTTTTTGCTTAAGGATTGCCACCTGAGGTAGCCTCTCTTGCCCATCTTCCTCAGTTTCAGAGGGTGGATTTCTCCGTGTTGCTTTTTCCCCAGGTCTCCACGCCCTTGTGTGTTTCTTTTGCTTAAAGATTGCCACCTGAGCTAGCCTCTGTTGCCCATCTTCGTCCGTTTCAGAGGGTGGATTTCTCAGTGTTGCCTTTTCGCCAGCTCCCCACGCCCTTGTGTGTTTCTTTTGCTTAAAGATTGTCACCTGAGCTAGGCACTGTTGCCCTGCTTCCTCAGTTTCAGAGGGTACCTTTTTCAGGGTTGCTTTTTGACCGGGTCTCCTCGCCATTGTATTTTTTTATTTTATTTTTTTTGCTTAAAGATTGCCACCTGAGCTAGCCTCTGTTGCGCTTCTTTCTCAGTTCTAGAGGGTAGATTTCTCCGTGTTGCTTTTTCCCCAGGTCTCCACGCACTTCCTTTTATTTTTCCTTAAAAATTGCCACCTGAGCTAGCCTCTGTTGTCCATCTTCGTCGGTTTCAGAGGGTAGATTTCTCACTGTTGCTTTTTTGCCAGGTCTGCACGCCCTTGTGTTTTTTTTCTGCTTAAAGGTTGCAACCTGAGCTAGCTTCTTTCGCCCATGTTCGTCAGTTTCAGAGGGTGGATTTCTCCGTGTTGCTTTTTCCCCAGGCCTCCACGCCCTTGTGTGTTTCTTTTGCTTAACGATTGCCACCTGAGCTAGCCTCTGTTGCCCATCTTCGTCCGTTTCAGAGGGTGGATTTCTCAGTGTTGCCTTTTCCCCAGCTCCCCACGCCCTTGTGTGTTTCTTTTGCTTAAAGATTGCCACCTGAAGCCAGCCTCTCTTGCCCATCTTCCTCAGTTTCAGAGGGTAGATATTTCAGGGTTGCTTTTTCCCCAGGTCTCCACGCCTTTGGGTTTTGTTTTTGCTTAACGATTGCCACCTGAGCTAGCCTCTCTTGCCCATCTTCCTGAGTTTCAGAGGGTCGATATCTCCGTGTTGCTGTTTCCCCAGGTCTCCACGCCCTTGTGTGTTTCTTTTGCTTAACGTTTGCCACCTGAAGCCAGCCTCTCTTGCCCATCTTCCTCAGTTTCAGAGGGTAGATATTTCAGGGTTGCTTTTTCCCCAGGTCTCCACTCCTTTGGGTTTTGTTTTTGCTTAACGAGTGCCACCTGAGCTAGCCTCTCTTGCCCATGTTCCTCAGTTTCAGAGGGTAGATATTTCAGGGTTGCTTTGTCCCCAGGGCTCCACGCCTTTGTGCTTTGTTTTTGCTTAAGGATTGCCACCTGAGGTAGCCTCTCTTGCCCATCTTCCTCAGTTTCAGAGGGTGGATTTCTCCGTGTTGCTTTTTCCCCAGGTCTCCACGCCCTTGTGTGTTTCTTTTGCTTAAAGATTGCCACCTGAGCTAGCCTCTGTTGCCCATCTTCGTCCGTTTCAGAGGGTGGATTTCTCAGTGTTGCCTTTTCGCCAGCTCCCCACGCCCTTGTGTGTTTCTTTTGCTTAAAGATTGTCACCTGAGCTAGGCACTGTTGCCCTGCTTCCTCAGTTTCAGAGGGTACCTTTTTCAGGGTTGCTTTTTGACCGGGTCTCCTCGCCATTGTATTTTTTTATCTTATTTTTTTTGCTTAAAGATTGCCACCTGAGCTAGCCTCTGTTGCGCTTCTTTCTCAGTTCTAGAGGGTAGATTTCTCCGTGTTGCTTTTTCCCCAGGTCTCCACGCACTTCCTTTTATTTTTCCTTAAAAATTGCCACCTGAGCTAGCCTCTGTTGTCCATCTTCGTCGGTTTCAGAGGGTAGATTTCTCACTGTTGCTTTTTTGCCAGGTCTGCACGCCCTTGTGTTTTTTTTCTGCTTAAAGGTTGCAACCTGAGCTAGCTTCTTTTGCCCATGTCCCTCAGTTTCAGAGGGTGGATTTCTCCGTGTTGCTTTTTCCCCAGGCCTCCACGCCCTTGTGTGTTTCTTTTGCTTAACGATTGCCACCTGAGCTAGCCTCTGTTGCCCATCTTCGTCCGTTTCACAGGGTGGATTTCTCAGTGTTGCCTTTTCCCCAGCTCCCCACGCCCTTGTGTGTTTCTTTTGCTTAAAGATTGCCACCTGAAGCCAGCCTCTCTTGCCCATCTTCCTCAGTTTCAGAGGGTAGATATTTCAGGGTTGCTTTTTCCCCAGGTCTCCACGCCTTTGGGTTTTGTTTTTGCTTAACGAGTGCCACCTGAGCTAGCCTCTCTTGCCCATGTTCCTCAGTTTCAGAGGGTAGATATTTCAGGGTTGCTTTGTCCCCAGGGCTCCACGCCTTTGTGCTTTGTTTTTGCTTAAGGATTGCCACCTGAGGTAGCCTCTCTTGCCCATCTTCCTCAGTTTCAGAGGGTGGATTTCTCCGTGTTGCTTTTTCCCCAGGTCTCCACGCCCTTGTGTGTTTCTTTTGCTTAAAGATTGCCACCTGAGCTAGCCTCTGTTGCCCATCTTCGTCCGTTTCAGAGGGTGGATTTCTCAGTGTTGCCTTTTCGCCAGCTCCCCACGCCCTTGTGTGTTTCTTTTGCTTAAAGATTGTCACCTGAGCTAGGCACTGTTGCCCTGCTTCCTCAGTTTCAGAGGGTACCTTTTTCAGGGTTGCTTTTTGACCGGGTCTCCTCGCCATTGTATTTTTTTATTTTATTTTTTTTGCTTAAAGATTGCCACCTGAGCTAGCCTCTGTTGCGCTTCTTTCTCAGTTCTAGAGGGTAGATTTCTCCGTGTTGCTTTTTCCCCAGGTCTCCACGCACTTCCTTTTATTTTTCCTTAAAAATTGCCACCTGAGCTAGCCTCTGTTGTCCATCTTCGTCGGTTTCAGAGGGTAGATTTCTCACTGTTGCTTTTTTGCCAGGTCTGCACGCCCTTGTGTTTTTTTTCTGCTTAAAGGTTGCAACCTGAGCTAGCTTCTTTTGCCCATGTTCCTCAGTTTCAGAGGGTGGATTTCTCAGTGTTGCCTTTTCCCCAGCTCCCCACGCCCTTGTGTGTTTCTTTTGCTTAAAGATTGCCACCTGAAGCCAGCCTCTCTTGCCCATCTTCCTCAGTTTCAGAGGGTAGATATTTCAGGGTTGCTTTTTCCCCAGGTCTCCACGCCTTTGGGTTTTGTTTTTGCTTAACGAGTGCCACCTGAGCTAGCCTCTCTTGCCCATGTTCCTCAGTTTCAGAGGGTAGATATTTCAGGGTTGCTTTGTCCCCAGGGCTCCACGCCTTTGTGCTTTGTTTTTGCTTAAGGATTGCCACGTGAGGTAGCCTCTCTTGCCCATCTTCCTCAGTTTCAGAGGGTGGATTTCTCCGTGTTGCTTTTTCCCCAGGTCTCCACGCCCTTGTGTGTTTCTTTTGCTTAAAGATTGCCACCTGAGCTAGCCTCTGTTGCCCATCTTCGTCCGTTTCAGAGGGTGGATTTCTCAGTGTTGCCTTTTCGCCAGCTCCCCACGCCCTTGTGTGTTTCTTTTGCTTAAAGATTGTCACCTGAGCTAGGCACTGTTGCCCTGCTTCCTCAGTTTCAGAGGGTACCTTTTTCAGGGTTGCTTTTTGACCGGGTCTCCTCGCCATTGTATTTTTTTATTTTATTTTTTTTGCTTAAAGATTGCCACCTGAGCTAGCCTCTGTTGCGCTTCTTTCTCAGTTCTAGAGGGTAGATTTCTCCGTGTTGCTTTTTCCCCAGGTCTCCACGCACTTCCTTTTATTTTTCCTTAAAAATTGCCACCTGAGCTAGCCTCTGTTGTCCATCTTCGTCGGTTTCAGAGGGTAGATTTCTCACTGTTGCTTTTTTGCCAGGTCTGCACGCCCTTGTGTTTTTTTTCTGCTTAAAGGTTGCAACCTGAGCTAGCTTCTTTTGCCCATGTTCCTCAGTTTCAGAGGGTGGATTTCTCAGTGTTGCCTTTTCCCCAGCTCCCCACGCCCTTGTGTGTTTCTTTTGCTTAAAGATTGCCACCTGAAGCCAGCCTCTCTTGCCCATCTTCCTCAGTTTCAGAGGGTAGATATTTCAGGGTTGCTTTTTCCCCAGGTCTCCACGCCTTTGGGTTTTGTTTTTGCTTAACGAGTGCCACCTGAGCTAGCCTCTCTTGCCCATGTTCCTCAGTTTCAGAGGGTAGATATTTCAGGGTTGCTTTGTCCCCAGGGCTCCACGCCTTTGTGCTTTGTTTTTGCTTAAGGATTGCCACCTGAGGTAGCCTCTCTTGCCCATCTTCCTCAGTTTCAGAGGGTGGATTTCTCCGTGTTGCTTTTTCCCCAGGTCTCCACGCCCTTGTGTGTTTCTTTTGCTTAAAGATTGCCACCTGAGCTAGCCTCTGTTGCCCATCTTCGTCCGTTTCAGAGGGTGGATTTCTCAGTGTTGCCTTTTCGCCAGCTCCCCACGCCCTTGTGTGTTTCTTTTGCTTAAAGATTGTCACCTGAGCTAGGCACTGTTGCCCTGCTTCCTCAGTTTCAGAGGGTACCTTTTTCAGGGTTGCTTTTTGACCGGGTCTCCTCGCCATTGTATTTTTTTATTTTATTTTTTTTGCTTAAAGATTGCCACCTGAGCTAGCCTCTGTTGCGCTTCTTTCTCAGTTCTAGAGGGTAGATTTCTCCGTGTTGCTTTTTCCCCAGGTCTCCACGCACTTCCTTTTATTTTTCCTTAAAAATTGCCACCTGAGCTAGCCTCTGTTGTCCATCTTCGTCGGTTTCAGAGGGTAGATTTCTCACTGTTGCTTTTTTGCCAGGTCTGCACGCCCTTGTGTTTTTTTTCTGCTTAAAGGTTGCAACCTGAGCTAGCTTCTTTTGCCCATGTTCCTCAGTTTCAGAGGGTGGATTTCTCAGTGTTGCCTTTTCCCCAGCTCCCCACGCCCTTGTGTGTTTCTTTTGCTTAAAGATTGCCACCTGAAGCCAGCCTCTCTTGCCCATCTTCCTCAGTTTCAGAGGGTAGATATTTCAGGGTTGCTTTTTCCCCAGGTCTCCACGCCTTTGGGTTTTGTTTTTGCTTAACGAGTGCCACCTGAGCTAGCCTCTCTTGCCCATGTTCCTCAGTTTCAGAGGGTAGATATTTCAGGGTTGCTTTGTCCCCAGGGCTCCACGCCTTTGTGCTTTGTTTTTGCTTAAGGATTGCCACCTGAGGTAGCCTCTCTTGCCCATCTTCCTCAGTTTCAGAGGGTGGATTTCTCCGTGTTGCTTTTTCCCCAGGTCTCCACGCCCTTGTGTGTTTCTTTTGCTTAAAGATTGCCACCTGAGCTAGCCTCTGTTGCCCATCTTCGTCCGTTTCAGAGGGTGGATTTCTCAGTGTTGCCTTTTCGCCAGCTCCCCACGCCCTTGTGTGTTTCTTTTGCTTAAAGATTGTCACCTGAGCTAGGCACTGTTGCCCTGCTTCCTCAGTTTCAGAGGGTACCTTTTTCAGGGTTGCTTTTTGACCGGGTCTCCTCGCCATTGTATTTTTTTATCTTATTTTTTTTGCTTAAAGATTGCCACCTGAGCTAGCCTCTGTTGCGCTTCTTTCTCAGTTCTAGAGGGTAGATTTCTCCGTGTTGCTTTTTCCCCAGGTCTCCACGCACTTCCTTTTATTTTTCCTTAAAAATTGCCACCTGAGCTAGCCTCTGTTGTCCATCTTCGTCGGTTTCAGAGGGTAGATTTCTCACTGTTGCTTTTTTGCCAGGTCTGCACGCCCTTGTGTTTTTTTTCTGCTTAAAGGTTGCAACCTGAGCTAGCTTCTTTTGCCCATGTTCCTCAGTTTCAGAGGGTGGATTTCTCAGTGTTGCCTTTTCCCCAGCTCCCCACGCCCTTGTGTGTTTCTTTTGCTTAAAGATTGCCACCTGAAGCCAGCCTCTCTTGCCCATCTTCCTCAGTTTCAGAGGGTAGATATTTCAGGGTTGCTTTTTCCCCAGGTCTCCACGCCTTTGGGTTTTGTTTTTGCTTAACGAGTGCCACCTGAGCTAGCCTCTCTTGCCCATGTTCCTCAGTTTCAGAGGGTAGATATTTCAGGGTTGCTTTGTCCCCAGGGCTCCACGCCTTTGTGCTTTGTTTTTGCTTAAGGATTGCCACGTGAGGTAGCCTCTCTTGCCCATCTTCCTCAGTTTCAGAGGGTGGATTTCTCCGTGTTGCTTTTTCCCCAGGTCTCCACGCCCTTGTGTGTTTCTTTTGCTTAAAGATTGCCACCTGAGCTAGCCTCTGTTGCCCATCTTCGTCCGTTTCAGAGGGTGGATTTCTCAGTGTTGCCTTTTCGCCAGCTCCCCACGCCCTTGTGTGTTTCTTTTGCTTAAAGATTGTCACCTGAGCTAGGCACTGTTGCCCTGCTTCCTCAGTTTCAGAGGGTACCTTTTTCAGGGTTGCTTTTTGACCGGGTCTCCTCGCCATTGTATTTTTTTATTTTATTTTTTTTGCTTAAAGATTGCCACCTGAGCTAGCCTCTGTTGCGCTTCTTTCTCAGTTCTAGAGGGTAGATTTCTCCGTGTTGCTTTTTCCCCAGGTCTCCACGCACTTCCTTTTATTTTTCCTTAAAAATTGCCACCTGAGCTAGCCTCTGTTGTCCATCTTCGTCGGTTTCAGAGGGTAGATTTCTCACTGTTGCTTTTTTGCCAGGTCTGCACGCCCTTGTGTTTTTTTTCTGCTTAAAGGTTGCAACCTGAGCTAGCTTCTTTTGCCCATGTTCCTCAGTTTCAGAGGGTGGATTTCTCAGTGTTGCCTTTTCCCCAGCTCCCCACGCCCTTGTGTGTTTCTTTTGCTTAAAGATTGCCACCTGAAGCCAGCCTCTCTTGCCCATCTTCCTCAGTTTCAGAGGGTAGATATTTCAGGGTTGCTTTTTCCCCAGGTCTCCACGCCTTTGGGTTTTGTTTTTGCTTAACGAGTGCCACCTGAGCTAGCCTCTCTTGCCCATGTTCCTCAGTTTCAGAGGGTAGATATTTCAGGGTTGCTTTGTCCCCAGGGCTCCACGCCTTTGTGCTTTGTTTTTGCTTAAGGATTGCCACGTGAGGTAGCCTCTCTTGCCCATCTTCCTCAGTTTCAGAGGGTGGATTTCTCCGTGTTGCTTTTTCCCCAGGTCTCCACGCCCTTGTGTGTTTCTTTTGCTTAAAGATTGCCACCTGAGCTAGCCTCTGTTGCCCATCTTCGTCCGTTTCAGAGGGTGGATTTCTCAGTGTTGCCTTTTCGCCAGCTCCCCACGCCCTTGTGTGTTTCTTTTGCTTAAAGATTGTCACCTGAGCTAGGCACTGTTGCCCTGCTTCCTCAGTTTCAGAGGGTACCTTTTTCAGGGTTGCTTTTTGACCGGGTCTCCTCGCCATTGTATTTTTTTATTTTATTTTTTTTGCTTAAAGATTGCCACCTGAGCTAGCCTCTGTTGCGCTTCTTTCTCAGTTCTAGAGGGTAGATTTCTCCGTGTTGCTTTTTCCCCAGGTCTCCACGCACTTCCTTTTATTTTTCCTTAAAAATTGCCACCTGAGCTAGCCTCTGTTGTCCATCTTCGTCGGTTTCAGAGGGTAGATTTCTCACTGTTGCTTTTTTGCCAGGTCTGCACGCCCTTGTGTTTTTTTTCTGCTTAAAGGTTGCAACCTGAGCTAGCTTCTTTTGCCCATGTTCCTCAGTTTCAGAGGGTGGATTTCTCCGTGTTGCTTTTTCCCCAGGCCTCCACGCCCTTGTGTGTTTCTTTTGCTTAACGATTGCCACCTGAGCTAGCCTCTGTTGCCCATCTTCGTCCGTTTCAGAGGGTGGATTTCTCAGTGTTGCCTTTTCCCCAGCTCCCCACGCCCTTGTGTGTTTCTTTTGCTTAAAGATTGCCACCTGAAGCCAGCCTCTCTTGCCCATCTTCCTCAGTTTCAGAGGGTAGATATTTCAGGGTTGCTTTTTCCCCAGGTCTCCACGCCTTTGGGTTTTGTTTTTGCTTAACGAGTGCCACCTGAGCTAGCCTCTCTTGCCCATGTTCCTCAGTTTCAGAGGGTAGATATTTCAGGGTTGCTTTGTCCCCAGGGCTCCACGCCTTTGTGCTTTGTTTTTGCTTAAGGATTGCCACCTGAGGTAGCCTCTCTTGCCCATCTTCCTCAGTTTCAGAGGGTGGATTTCTCCGTGTTGCTTTTTCCCCAGGTCTCCACGCCCTTGTGTGTTTCTTTTGCTTAAAGATTGCCACCTGAGCTAGCCTCTGTTGCCCATCTTCGTCCGTTTCAGAGGGTGGATTTCTCAGTGTTGCCTTTTCGCCAGCTCCCCACGCCCTTGTGTGTTTCTTTTGCTTAAAGATTGTCACCTGAGCTAGGCACTGTTGCCCTGCTTCCTCAGTTTCAGAGGGTACCTTTTTCAGGGTTGCTTTTTGACCGGGTCTCCTCGCCATTGTATTTTTTTATCTTATTTTTTTTGCTTAAAGATTGCCACCTGAGCTAGCCTCTGTTGCGCTTCTTTCTCAGTTCTAGAGGGTAGATTTCTCCGTGTTGCTTTTTCCCCAGGTCTCCACGCACTTCCTTTTATTTTTCCTTAAAAATTGCCACCTGAGCTAGCCTCTGTTGTCCATCTTCGTCGGTTTCAGAGGGTAGATTTCTCACTGTTGCTTTTTTGCCAGGTCTGCACGCCCTTGTGTTTTTTTTCTGCTTAAAGGTTGCAACCTGAGCTAGCTTCTTTTGCCCATGTTCCTCAGTTTCAGAGGGTGGATTTCTCAGTGTTGCCTTTTCCCCAGCTCCCCACGCCCTTGTGTGTTTCTTTTGCTTAAAGATTGCCACCTGAAGCCAGCCTCTCTTGCCCATCTTCCTCAGTTTCAGAGGGTAGATATTTCAGGGTTGCTTTTTCCCCAGGTCTCCACGCCTTTGGGTTTTGTTTTTGCTTAACGAGTGCCACCTGAGCTAGCCTCTCTTGCCCATGTTCCTCAGTTTCAGAGGGTAGATATTTCAGGGTTGCTTTGTCCCCAGGGCTCCACGCCTTTGTGCTTTGTTTTTGCTTAAGGATTGCCACCTGAGGTAGCCTCTCTTGCCCATCTTCCTCAGTTTCAGAGGGTGGATTTCTCCGTGTTGCTTTTTCCCCAGGTCTCCACGCCCTTGTGTGTTTCTTTTGCTTAAAGATTGCCACCTGAGCTAGCCTCTGTTGCCCATCTTCGTCCGTTTCAGAGGGTGGATTTCTCAGTGTTGCCTTTTCGCCAGCTCCCCACGCCCTTGTGTGTTTCTTTTGCTTAAAGATTGTCACCTGAGCTAGGCACTGTTGCCCTGCTTCCTCAGTTTCAGAGGGTACCTTTTTCAGGGTTGCTTTTTGACCGGGTCTCCTCGCCATTGTATTTTTTTATTTTATTTTTTTTGCTTAAAGATTGCCACCTGAGCTAGCCTCTGTTGCGCTTCTTTCTCAGTTCTAGAGGGTAGATTTCTCCGTGTTGCTTTTTCCCCAGGTCTCCACGCACTTCCTTTTATTTTTCCTTAAAAATTGCCACCTGAGCTAGCCTCTGTTGTCCATCTTCGTCGGTTTCAGAGGGTAGATTTCTCACTGTTGCTTTTTTGCCAGGTCTGCACGCCCTTGTGTTTTTTTTCTGCTTAAAGGTTGCAACCTGAGCTAGCTTCTTTTGCCCATGTTCCTCAGTTTCAGAGGGTGGATTTCTCCGTGTTGCTTTTTCCCCAGGCCTCCACGCCCTTGTGTGTTTCTTTTGCTTAACGATTGCCACCTGAGCTAGCCTCTGTTGCCCATCTTCGTCCGTTTCAGAGGGTGGATTTCTCAGTGTTGCCTTTTCCCCAGCTCCCCACGCCCTTGTGTGTTTCTTTTGCTTAAAGATTGCCACCTGAAGCCAGCCTCTCTTGCCCATCTTCCTCAGTTTCAGAGGGTAGATATTTCAGGGTTGCTTTTTCCCCAGGTCTCCACGCCTTTGGGTTTTGTTTTTGCTTAACGAGTGCCACCTGAGCTAGCCTCTCTTGCCCATGTTCCTCAGTTTCAGAGGGTAGATATTTCAGGGTTGCTTTGTCCCCAGGGCTCCACGCCTTTGTGCTTTGTTTTTGCTTAAGGATTGCCACCTGAGGTAGCCTCTCTTGCCCATCTTCCTCAGTTTCAGAGGGTGGATTTCTCCGTGTTGCTTTTTCCCCAGGTCTCCACGCCCTTGTGTGTTTCTTTTGCTTAAAGATTGCCACCTGAGCTAGCCTCTGTTGCCCATCTTCGTCCGTTTCAGAGGGTGGATTTCTCAGTGTTGCCTTTTCCCCAGCTCCCCACGCCCTTGTGTGTTTCTTTTGCTTAAAGATTGCCACCTGAAGCCAGCCTCTCTTGCCCATCTTCCTCAGTTTCAGAGGGTAGATATTTCAGGGTTGCTTTTTCCCCAGGTCTCCACGCCTTTGGGTTTTGTTTTTGCTTAACGATTGCCACCTGAGCTAGCCTCTCTTGCCCATCTTCCTGAGTTTCAGAGGGTCGATATCTCCGTGTTGCTGTTTCCCCAGGTCTCCACGCCCTTGTGTGTTTCTTTTGCTTAAAGATTGCCACCTGAGCTAGCCTCTGTTGCCCATCTTCGTCCGTTTCAGAGGGTGGATTTCTCAGTGTTGCCTTTTCGCCAGCTCCCCACGCCCTTGTGTGTTTCTTTTGCTTAAAGATTGTCACCTGAGCTAGGCACTGTTGCCCTGCTTCCTCAGTTTCAGAGGGTACCTTTTTCAGGGTTGCTTTTTGACCGGGTCTCCTCGCCATTGTATTTTTTTATCTTATTTTTTTTGCTTAAAGATTGCCACCTGAGCTAGCCTCTGTTGCGCTTCTTTCTCAGTTCTAGAGGGTAGATTTCTCCGTGTTGCTTTTTCCCCAGGTCTCCACGCACTTCCTTTTATTTTTCCTTAAAAATTGCCACCTGAGCTAGCCTCTGTTGTCCATCTTCGTCGGTTTCAGAGGGTAGATTTCTCACTGTTGCTTTTTTGCCAGGTCTGCACGCCCTTGTGTTTTTTTTCTGCTTAAAGGTTGCAACCTGAGCTAGCTTCTTTTGCCCATGTCCCTCAGTTTCAGAGGGTGGATTTCTCCGTGTTGCTTTTTCCCCAGGTCTCCACGCCCTTGTGTGTTTCTTTTGCTTAAAGATTGCCACCTGAAGCCAGCCTCTCTTGCCCATCTTCCTCAGTTTCAGAGGGTAGATATTTCAGGGTTGCTTTTTCCCCAGGTCTCCACGCCCTTGTGTGTTTCTTTTGCTTAAAGATTGTCACCTGAGCTAGGCACTGTTGCCCTGCTTCCTCAGTTTCAGAGGGTACCTTTTTCAGGGTTGCTTTTTGACCGGGTCTCCTCGCCATTGTATTTTTTTATCTTATTTTTTTTGCTTAAAGATTGCCACCTGAGCTAGCCTCTGTTGCGCTTCTTTCTCAGTTCTAGAGGGTAGATTTCTCCGTGTTGCTTTTTCCCCAGGTCTCCACGCACTTCCTTTTATTTTTCCTTAAAAATTGCCACCTGAGCTAGCCTCTGTTGTCCATCTTCGTCGGTTTCAGAGGGTAGATTTCTCACTGTTGCTTTTTTGCCAGGTCTGCACGCCCTTGTGTTTTTTTTCTGCTTAAAGGTTGCAACCTGAGCTAGCTTCTTTTGCCCATGTCCCTCAGTTTCAGAGGGTGGATTTCTCCGTGTTGCTTTTTCCCCAGGCCTCCACGCCCTTGTGTGTTTCTTTTGCTTAACGATTGCCACCTGAGCTAGCCTCTGTTGCCCATCTTCGTCCGTTTCAGAGGGTGGATTTCTCAGTGTTGCCTTTTCCCCAGCTCCCCACGCCCTTGTGTGTTTCTTTTGCTTAAAGATTGCCACCTGAAGCCAGCCTCTCTTGCCCATCTTCCTCAGTTTCAGAGGGTAGATATTTCAGGGTTGCTTTTTCCCCAGGTCTCCACGCCTTTGGGTTTTGTTTTTGCTTAACGATTGCCACCTGAGCTAGCCTCTCTTGCCCATCTTCCTGAGTTTCAGAGGGTCGATATCTCCGTGTTGCTGTTTCCCCAGGTCTCCACGCCCTTGTGTGTTTCTTTTGCTTAACGTTTGCCACCTGAAGCCAGCCTCTCTTGCCCATCTTCCTCAGTTTCAGAGGGTAGATATTTCAGGGTTGCTTTTTCCCCAGGTCTCCACGCCTTTGGGTTTTGTTTTTGCTTAACGAGTGCCACCTGAGCTAGCCTCTCTTGCCCATGTTCCTCAGTTTCAGAGGGTAGATATTTCAGGGTTGCTTTGTCCCCAGGGCTCCACGCCTTTGTGCTTTGTTTTTGCTTAAGGATTGCCACCTGAGGTAGCCTCTCTTGCCCATCTTCCTCAGTTTCAGAGGGTGGATTTCTCCGTGTTGCTTTTTCCCCAGGTCTCCACGCCCTTGTGTGTTTCTTTTGCTTAAAGATTGCCACCTGAGCTAGCCTCTGTTGCCCATCTTCGTCCGTTTCAGAGGGTGGATTTCTCAGTGTTGCCTTTTCGCCAGCTCCCCACGCCCTTGTGTGTTTCTTTTGCTTAAAGATTGTCACCTGAGCTAGGCACTGTTGCCCTGCTTCCTCAGTTTCAGAGGGTACCTTTTTCAGGGTTGCTTTTTGACAGGGTCTCCTCGCCATTGTATTTTTTTATCTTATTTTTTTTGCTTAAAGATTGCCACCTGAGCTAGCCTCTGTTGCGCTTCTTTCTCAGTTCTAGAGGGTAGATTTCTCCGTGTTGCTTTTTCCCCAGGTCTCCACGCACTTCCTTTTATTTTTCCTTAAAAATTGCCACCTGAGCTAGCCTCTGTTGTCCATCTTCGTCGGTTTCAGAGGGTAGATTTCTCACTGTTGCTTTTTTGCCAGGTCTGCACGCCCTTGTGTTTTTTTTCTGCTTAAAGGTTGCAACCTGAGCTAGCTTCTTTTGCCCATGTCCCTCAGTTTCAGAGGGTGGATTTCTCCGTGTTGCTTTTTCCCCAGGCCTCCACGCCCTTGTGTGTTTCTTTTGCTTAAAGATTGCCACCTGAAGCCAGCCTCTCTTGCCCATCTTCCTCAGTTTCAGAGGGTAGATATTTCAGGGTTGCTTTTTCCCCAGGTCTCCACGCCTTTGTGTTTTGTTTTTGCTTAACGAGTGCCACCTGAGCTAGCCTCTCTTGCCCATGTTCCTCAGTTTCAGAGGGTAGATATTTCAGGGTTGCTTTGTCCCCAGGGCTCCACGCCTTTGTGCTTTGTTTTTGCTTAAGGATTGCCACCTGAGGTAGCCTCTCTTGCCCATCTTCCTCAGTTTCAGAGGGTGGATTTCTCCGTGTTGCTTTTTCCCCAGGTCTCCACGCCCTTGTGTGTTTCTTTTGCTTAAAGATTGCCACCTGAGCTAGCCTCTGTTGCCCATCTTCGTCCGTTTCAGAGGGTGGATTTCTCAGTGTTGCCTTTTCGCCAGCTCCCCACGCCCTTGTGTGTTTCTTTTGCTTAAAGATTGTCACCTGAGCTAGGCACTGTTGCCCTGCTTCCTCAGTTTCAGAGGGTACCTTTTTCAGGGTTGCTTTTTGACCGGGTCTCCTCGCCATTGTATTTTTTTATTTTATTTTTTTTGCTTAAAGATTGCCACCTGAGCTAGCCTCTGTTGCGCTTCTTTCTCAGTTCTAGAGGGTAGATTTCTCCGTGTTGCTTTTTCCCCAGGTCTCCACGCACTTCCTTTTATTTTTCCTTAAAAATTGCCACCTGAGCTAGCCTCTGTTGTCCATCTTCGTCGGTTTCAGAGGGTAGATTTCTCACTGTTGCTTTTTTGCCAGGTCTGCACGCCCTTGTGTTTTTTTTCTGCTTAAAGGTTGCAACCTGAGCTAGCTTCTTTCGCCCATGTTCGTCAGTTTCAGAGGGTGGATTTCTCCGTGTTGCTTTTTCCCCAGGCCTCCACGCCCTTGTGTGTTTCTTTTGCTTAACGATTGCCACCTGAGCTAGCCTCTGTTGCCCATCTTCGTCCGTTTCAGAGGGTGGATTTCTCAGTGTTGCCTTTTCCCCAGCTCCCCACGCCCTTGTGTGTTTCTTTTGCTTAAAGATTGCCACCTGAAGCCAGCCTCTCTTGCCCATCTTCCTCAGTTTCAGAGGGTAGATATTTCAGGGTTGCTTTTTCCCCAGGTCTCCACGCCTTTGGGTTTTGTTTTTGCTTAACGAGTGCCACCTGAGCTAGCCTCTCTTGCCCATGTTCCTCAGTTTCAGAGGGTAGATATTTCAGGGTTGCTTTGTCCCCAGGGCTCCACGCCTTTGTGCTTTGTTTTTGCTTAAGGATTGCCACCTGAGGTAGCCTCTCTTGCCCATCTTCCTCAGTTTCAGAGGGTGGATTTCTCCGTGTTGCTTTTTCCCCAGGTCTCCACGCCCTTGTGTGTTTCTTTTGCTTAAAGATTGCCACCTGAGCTAGCCTCTGTTGCCCATCTTCGTCCGTTTCAGAGGGTGGATTTCTCAGTGTTGCCTTTTCGCCAGCTCCCCACGCCCTTGTGTGTTTCTTTTGCTTAAAGATTGTCACCTGAGCTAGGCACTGTTGCCCTGCTTCCTCAGTTTCAGAGGGTACCTTTTTCAGGGTTGCTTTTTGACCGGGTCTCCTCGCCATTGTATTTTTTTATCTTATTTTTTTTGCTTAAAGATTGCCACCTGAGCTAGCCTCTGTTGCGCTTCTTTCTCAGTTCTAGAGGGTAGATTTCTCCGTGTTGCTTTTTCCCCAGGTCTCCACGCACTTCCTTTTATTTTTCCTTAAAAATTGCCACCTGAGCTAGCCTCTGTTGTCCATCTTCGTCGGTTTCAGAGGGTAGATTTCTCACTGTTGCTTTTTTGCCAGGTCTGCACGCCCTTGTGTTTTTTTTCTGCTTAAAGGTTGCAACCTGAGCTAGCTTCTTTTGCCCATGTTCCTCAGTTTCAGAGGGTGGATTTCTCCGTGTTGCTTTTTCCCCAGGCCTCCACGCCCTTGTGTGTTTCTTTTGCTTAACGATTGCCACCTGAGCTAGCCTCTGTTGCCCATCTTCGTCCGTTTCAGAGGGTGGATTTCTCAGTGTTGCCTTTTCCCCAGCTCCCCACGCCCTTGTGTGTTTCTTTTGCTTAAAGATTGCCACCTGAAGCCAGCCTCTCTTGCCCATCTTCCTCAGTTTCAGAGGGTAGATATTTCAGGGTTGCTTTTTCCCCAGGTCTCCACGCCTTTGGGTTTTGTTTTTGCTTAACGAGTGCCACCTGAGCTAGCCTCTCTTGCCCATGTTCCTCAGTTTCAGAGGGTAGATATTTCAGGGTTGCTTTGTCCCCAGGGCTCCACGCCTTTGTGCTTTGTTTTTGCTTAAGGATTGCCACCTGAGGTAGCCTCTCTTGCCCATCTTCCTCAGTTTCAGAGGGTGGATTTCTCCGTGTTGCTTTTTCCCCAGGTCTCCACGCCCTTGTGTGTTTCTTTTGCTTAAAGATTGCCACCTGAGCTAGCCTCTGTTGCCCATCTTCGTCCGTTTCAGAGGGTGGATTTCTCAGTGTTGCCTTTTCGCCAGCTCCCCACGCCCTTGTGTGTTTCTTTTGCTTAAAGATTGTCACCTGAGCTAGGCACTGTTGCCCTGCTTCCTCAGTTTCAGAGGGTACCTTTTTCAGGGTTGCTTTTTGACCGGGTCTCCTCGCCATTGTATTTTTTTATTTTATTTTTTTTGCTTAAAGATTGCCACCTGAGCTAGCCTCTGTTGCGCTTCTTTCTCAGTTCTAGAGGGTAGATTTCTCCGTGTTGCTTTTTCCCCAGGTCTCCACGCACTTCCTTTTATTTTTCCTTAAAAATTGCCACCTGAGCTAGCCTCTGTTGTCCATCTTCGTCGGTTTCAGAGGGTAGATTTCTCACTGTTGCTTTTTTGCCAGGTCTGCACGCCCTTGTGTTTTTTTTCTGCTTAAAGGTTGCAACCTGAGCTAGCTTCTTTTGCCCATGTTCCTCAGTTTCAGAGGGTGGATTTCTCAGTGTTGCCTTTTCCCCAGCTCCCCACGCCCTTGTGTGTTTCTTTTGCTTAAAGATTGCCACCTGAAGCCAGCCTCTCTTGCCCATCTTCCTCAGTTTCAGAGGGTAGATATTTCAGGGTTGCTTTTTCCCCAGGTCTCCACGCCTTTGGGTTTTGTTTTTGCTTAACGAGTGCCACCTGAGCTAGCCTCTCTTGCCCATGTTCCTCAGTTTCAGAGGGTAGATATTTCAGGGTTGCTTTGTCCCCAGGGCTCCACGCCTTTGTGCTTTGTTTTTGCTTAAGGATTGCCACCTGAGGTAGCCTCTCTTGCCCATCTTCGTCCGTTTCAGAGGGTGGATTTCTCAGTGTTGCCTTTTCCCCAGCTCCCCACGCCCTTGTGTGTTTCTTTTGCTGAAAGATTGCCACCTGAAGCCAGCCTCTCTTGCCCATCTTCGTCAGTTTCAGAGGGTGGATTTCTCAGTGTTGCCTTTTCCCCAGCTCCCCACGCCCTTGTGTGTTTCTTTTGCTTAAAGATTGTCACCTGAGCTAGGCACTGTTGCCCTGCTTCCTCAGTTTCAGAGGGTACCTTTTTCAGGGTTGCTTTTTGACCGCGTCTCCTCGCCATTGTATTTTTTTATTTTATTTTTTTTGCTTAAAGATTGCCACCTGAGCTAGCCTCTGTTGCGCTTCTTTCTCAGTTCTAGAGGGTAGATTTCTCCGTGTTGCTTTTTCCCCAGGTCTCCACGCACTTCCTTTCATTTTTCCTTAAAAATTGCCACCTGAGCTAGCCCCTGTTGCCCATCTTCGTCGGTTTCAGAGGGTAGATTTCTCAGTGTTGATTTTTCCCCATTTCTCCACGCCCTCGTGCTTTTTTTTTTTTATTTCCTTAAATGTCGGCGCCTGAGCTAGCTTCTTTTGCCCATCTTCGTCAGTTTCAGCGGGTAGACTCTCCGCCTGCCTTCGACAGGCCCTCTGGACTGGAAAGCTTTCCTCCTCCCGTCATCACGGTCCTTCTCGGATGACGTGCCTGGTTTCGGTTTGACCGTCCCCGCCCGCCCTGATTTTCTAAGTCCTCCCGGGAACCCCGGGGGCGCTCCAGCCGCTCCGGGAAGCGGCGGCCTCCCGGCCGCACCGGCCCAGCCCGGCCCGGGCCGCCCCCTGGCCTCTCTGGGGGGAACTCTCCCCTTCCCCTTCCCGGTGATCGCCCGAGAAACCTTTTCCGAGTCCCCCTCCTGCGGCTGGGGCTGCGCCTTGGCGGCCGGGAGCCCGCGGGCGGACGCCCCGGGGCCGCACTGGGCCGGGAGGCTGGGTCCGAGGGGGCTCCGGGACGGGATCGGGCGGCCCGGCGGCCCGGCTGTGCTCCCCGGCGGGCCCGCGCTCCGGCTCCGTCCCGCTGAGGCGGTCGTCGGTCGCCGGGTGCCACCTGGCGGCCGCTTTTATATCGTCTCTTTCCTCCGGAGCTCCGGCGACGCGGGCCAAGGGACGGGACTCGGCCGCGGTGACCGAGGCAGAGTCCCGGGAGGCCGGCGTCGCTGGCGGGATCTGGCCCGGTGGCGCCGGGGCGTGAGCGCGACGCCCGCTCGCCGGAGATTGGAGGTGCAGGCTACTGAGGGAGGTGGCTGTCGCCGCGCCGCCCGGTGCCGGCCGG
The DNA here is from genome assembly GCF_041296235.1 of Equus asinus. Classification (NCBI taxonomy): domain Eukaryota; kingdom Metazoa; phylum Chordata; class Mammalia; order Perissodactyla; family Equidae; genus Equus; species Equus asinus. The sequence goes on along the minus strand of NW_027224932.1, from coordinate 28,224 downwards.
GGTGTGGGGCCTCCCGGACGGGTCGACCAGCAGCCGCCGGTGCCCCTCCGTCCCCGGGAGGGGGTGGGGGGCCGCCGCGGGGGAACGGGCGAGGGAGCTCGTCCCGTGCCCGGCCGTCGTCCCGAGGGCGGCCCGGTGGTCGGGCCTTCCGCGTCGCCGATCCCCTTTCCGCGCCCCGCTCCGGAGGTGGGCGACCGGCCGGGGCCTTGCGGGGGAGGCCCGTGGAGGGCGCGACGGGCTCGGCCGCCGGGCTGGCCTTTTCCCCACTGGTCTTCCGAGTCGACCGGCTCTGGCGGTGGGGACCGGGCCCGGTCCTCGGATGCCTCCTCCTCCGTGGCAGTTTTTTTTTCCAAGTCCCGCCCTGGAGAAGAGCGTGGACCGGCCCCGGGAGCCCTCGAGGGCGGGCCGGGGAGGGCGTCCCCGGCCCGGACGCGTGCCCGGGGTGGGTCCGGGCCGTCGGACCGGACTTCTCTCTCCGAGTTTCGCGGGTCGCGTCTTTGTCCGGAGGCGGGAGGGGGCCGGCTCGAGGCGTAGGTGGAGCCCCGGCTGAGGGACGGGAGCCACGGTCCCGCCCCGGGCCCGGTCGCCGGAGGCGCCTCCGCGGAATTCTTTTCTAAGTCCTGACCCGGCGACTCAGAGGGAGGGACCGACCGGTCCCGGCCCGCGCGGGCGGCCCGGGGAGGCTGTCCCCGGCTCCCCCTGCCGCCACGCTTCTGGGGTCGACCAGATGGCCCCGGGAGCTCCGGGCCTGGTGGCGATGGGGTCGTGCTTGGGGTCTGGTGGCCGTGGCCGTGATCCAGGGGTTCCCCTGGTGATCCGTGGGTGGGCCCCGTCTCCGGGCGCGGCGATTCTTGCCCCCGAATGGGTGGTTTTGTGCCGCCAGGTAAGTGCTGACACGCTCTGCTCGGGTGACAGTCGCCCGAGAGCTTCCGGGTGCCTGGATGCGTGTGCGGGGAGGGCTCCGGGCTCTGGCCGAGAACCGGACGCCCGTTTCCACCCCCGCCGCTTGAGCCGCCCGCTGGGGCCTGCGCGCCGGCTCTTGTGCGTTCCAGGCGCCCCCACGACCGTGGTGCCACCTCCGGTCTCTGGTACCCGAGGGCGGCGGGGTTAGGGGCGCGGGGTCCTCTACCACGTGCACTCCCTGCCGCCGGCACCCGGGTGCGGTCGCGACTTACCCCATCCCACCGGCTCCGTGCCAGTGCGTGTCAGGCGTTCTCGTCCTGGGGTGGTCGCCCGCGCTTGCTGGAGGAGGAGAGGGGTCGGTGAGGCTGAAGCAGGCTCCTCCGCTCGCTGTCCTCGCCGGCCTTCCCTTGCTCGGGGGTCCCTCGCGTTATGCTGCCGACCGATGTGGTGATGCTGTGCTCTCCCGGGCCGGGCCTAAGCCGTGCCAGACGAGGGACGGACGTTCATGGCGAACGGGACCGCTCTTCTCGCTCTGCCCGCGGGTCCCCTCGCCCGTTCTCCCCCGCTGCGAGTGGCGTGTGGGAGGCGGCAGGGGTGCGGAATCCGGCCCGACCTCGCTCCCCCGCCCCGTGCCTCGTGGCGTGGGCGGTGTCGGGGTCTCCGTGACGCGGCGGATGCTCCGCCTGTGCCTCTTGGCTGTGTCTCGCGGGCGGCCCTCCCCGCGGTGGGGCGGGCCGTGTTGCCGCCGCGCCGCGCGCCTTCCCGGGCGCGTGAGCGCGTTCCCCAGGCCGTTGGCGGTGCCCCTGGAGCGTTCCAGGTCGTCCCTCAGGCGCCCGAGGCCGAGTGGCGGTGTCGTTCCCTGTTCCCGTCGGCCTCCTCAGGTAACCACTGCGCTGGTGTGTCTGAGGAGCGGAGGGGTCGAGTCGGTAAGGGAGGCGTGCCCCTCGTCCCCCTCGGGGTGGACGGGTGCCTCGTCGCCCCCCACGGCGTGCCGTGTGGGGGCGGGCAGGCTCGGGCGCGTGCCCGCGTGTTCCCCTTGCTGGGGTTTCCCCGCGGGTGTGGGAGTGACCGTGGCGGGCCGAGCCAGCGGCGTGGCGCTGGCTCTTTGGTTGGGAGGTGCTGTTTGATCGGCACCTCCGTCCCAGTCTCTGCCTCCCTTGGTCTCTCGGCCTGAGAGGAGGCACTGACTTGGGAGCCGCACAGGGGCCTTGTAGATCCCTAGCTAAGCCCAGTGTGGCCAGAGATGGCGAGCCCGGGGCAGCGCGGGCTCGCGGCCCTGACCACGGACGCTCCGACTTGCTCTAGGCCTTACCTCTACCGCAGACCCCTCCTGCGTTGCGTGGCCATGGTGTCTGTAAGCGCCTTGGTGGGACCGATGGCGGACGATGGGCGGGGGCGACACGCCCTCGGTGAGAAAGCCTTCTCTAGCGATCCGAGAGGGTGCCTTGGGGTACCGGACCCCCCAGCCGCCGCCCCTCCTTTGCGCGTAGTAGCCACGGACGCCACCACCGTGGCGCGTGGGCAGAGCTGCTCTTTGCCTACCGCGGCCGGCGCCTCCCCCCTCCGAGTCGGGGGAGGGTCACGCCCGGCCGGGCCGTCGTCGGGCGCGGGGCCGCGCGTGTGCGCGAGCGTGCGCGTGGTTCTCCCGTCGCGCGCTGGGGCGGGGAGAGGGCCCGGCCCCGTCCGGGCTCCGCCCCGCCGCGAGCGGCTGGCTCTCCGCTCGCTCCCGTCCCGAGCCGCAGCCGGTGGTGGCGTGCGGGCATGGGTGGGGGCCGCCGCCGCTCTCGGGCGCGTTCCCTCGGGACGTGGGCCCCGGAGCAGACCAGACAGGCAGACGGGTGGCTGGGTGGACGGGGCGGCCCCCGGCGGCGGGGGCGCCTCACGTAGGCCCCGGCGGTGGGGCCGGGCCCGCGGGAGGCCGAGGGGTGGCTGAGGCCGGCCGGCGTCCCAGGCGTCGTGGGACCGCCCTCGCGTGTCGTTGGCGGTGGGATCCCGCGTGTGTTTTCCTGGTGGCCCGTCCGCGCCCGAGGCCGTCCCCGGGAGCCTTCCCGCGAGCCCGTGCTCCCTCCGTCGAGGCGCGCGCCGCGCTCCCCGCTGCCCCCGGTGCTCCCCCGCCCGGGCAGACGCCTGGCCGCGCCGCCCACCGGCCGGGACCGAAGTGGGCCTCGCCGTGCGGGTGTCGCCTCCGGCCACCGAGGCCGGTGGTGGCCCCGGGCGAAGTGCTCTCGGCTCCGGTCGGGTGGGGCCCGCGCGCCAGGCGCCCGGCGCGGGACGCTGGCGCCGTGTGCGGGAGAGCCCTGGCCGTGGCGGGGCCGAGCCCC
>NW_027224932.1:0-12500 GCF_041296235.1 Equus asinus | reverse complement strand
CGGCGCTCGGGGCCGGGTCCCGGGGCTCTGGGTGCTCTGGGTGCTCTGGGTGCTCTGGGTGCGCTCCCGGCCCTCTGTCGGCTCCGAAGGCCCCGCGGACTCGTAGCCACGGGGTCCGGCGGCGCGCGGGTCGACCAGATGTCCGCGCCGAGCGCCGCGGGGCCGTGGGGCCGCGGGGCGCTCGGCCTTCTCGGAGCCCCGAGGGCTCCCTGGAGGCTGCGGACGAGCAGCCGCGAGGCCCCCGGGGCAGCCGCCCTGCCGGGTCGACCGGCGGCCCGGCCCGGACTCGGGCCCCGGGTCCCGTGGCGCGCGGGTCGACCAGATGTCCGCGCCGAGCGCCACATGGCTGCGGGTCGCTCCGGCTTCTCGCAGTCCCGAGGGTTCCGCGGGCACGTAGCTGCGAGACCCGGGCGGCTGCCCTCCGCCCGGCTCACGGGGCGCTCGTGTCCATCAGCTGGTCGTGCGGAAATCCCGTGGTTGGCCTCCCTCCCTCCCTCCCTCCCTCCCTCCCTCCCTCCCTCCCTCCCTCCCTCCCTCGTCCAGCCGCCACGTTTTCGGGGTTCGTGCGACTGGGATGAAATAGACCTTCCAAACGTCAATCGGAGATCATCCATCATACCTCTCGAGTCCCCAAAAGCCAAGAAACACGCCAACCAAAACGCTTTTATTATGCCAACGGTTCCCGTTTTCATTCCTATCGTTTAGGGAGGTTTGGTGGCAGCAGCGGCCGAAAGCAAAAGGAAACCCGAGGAAAGCGGCTCCATCCACCAGGGCTGTGTCTCATCGGTGCCGACGCAGGAGGGACGGGCTTCGTTCGTTCGTTCGCTGCGGCCCAAATTCCCGGGCCGCCCGAGGACCGCTCGCACCGGCCCGAGGGAGGGAGCCCCGGCAGGCAGGATGCCTCCGGGGAAATGGACAAGTCGACCGCGCGACCCACAACCCGCCCGACTGGGGGCGAGAAGGAGCATGGAGGAGGACTCCGTCCCCTAGTCGGCAGACGGCCCTGGGACAGGGACGTTCGCCAAAACCTCCCCAAGGCCGCTTTCCGTGACCGAGTCGGCCTCCCCGCCTGTACTCGTCCCGGCCCGAGAAACGAGACGCGGGGTGGATCGGGACCAGGCCACGCACCAGGCCGGCCGGCGCGGCATCCTCCCTCCCCCGACCTGACCTGACCTGGACGAACGCCTCCCCATCGCCCGCCCCCGCGAGGCTGATCCGTCCGGCCTGTGAGGAGGCCGCTTGTCGGGCGCCACCTGCTGCCCGGCATCCTCTTATATAGTGTTCGAGGAGGTCGACCAGGTGGCCCGGCCTGGATTGGGGCGGGGGGGGGCGCGGGGTGCGGTGTCCCGGGCGGCGGGGGACGGGGGGGTAGGAGTGGAGAGGGAAAGGTGGGCGTGGAGAATGCCGGGGTCGGGGGTCGGCGCGGGGCGGGGCGGGAGTTGGGGATAGGGGAGGGGCGGGAGGCCGTCTGGACATGGAGGGTCGGAAGAGCGGTGGTGACAATGATTTTCATTATCATTTAGAAAGAAGAACGTGGACTTCTTTAGAGGAGTCCTTTGAATAGCTTCTCCATTTAGTTAACATACATCCAAATGGAGGTCGGGAAACTTGGGTCCTGTTAACATATGGATGGAAGTGGAAAGAACTATCGCGATGACCGTCCTTGTGTTTCTTTTATTTTTTCTTTCTTCCTGCTCCCCAAAGCCGCCCCCCCCACCCCCGCCCCGCCCCGCCCCGCCCCGTCCCGTCCCGTCCCGTCCATAGTTGTAGGTTCCAGTGGTAGGTCTTTCGCGTTTCTGCTATGTGGGACGCCGCCTCGGCGTGGCTTGAAGGGCGATGCTGGGTCTGGGGCTGCGCCCAGGATCCGAACCGGTGAAAACCTGGGCCGTCGAAGCCGGGGGCCGGGGTGGGGGGCGCATACTTGACCGCTCGTCCACGGGCTCGGCCCCTGGCCCCTTGTTTTCTAGGGAGAGAGACAGAGAGACCCGATCCATTTTCCCTTGGCCTCTAAAGCGTGCGTGTGGTCGAAAGGCGACAGAGAGAGGGGTTCTGGTCCAGAAAGCCCCGACTGCGCTGCCGCGGGGATCGGTCGGTTCCGCCCGAACCGTCCGAGTCGGAAAGGAACGGACAGCTTTCCTCCTTTGGGCCCCTGACTTGGGGCCGACAGGGGAAGAGGAACAGGCCTCTCTCCCTCACACCCTGGTCCCTTCCTCCAGGACGCCCTCCTTCTAGTCAGCCCGCCTCTGGCTTTTCCACACGCCGACGACCGCTCGTCGGCATGGACCCACCTTCCTTGGGGGACACCACCACACGACTCTCCCACTCGTCTGCCTGCCTTTCGTTGGCGTCGCTGCCAAAGGCGAGGGGTAGGGGTGGCGGTGGCAGGGACGGCAGGGGCCCAGCGGCTCTCTGGCGGGTGAAGAAGTCTTGCTGGTTCTCCTAGGTCGGTGATCTTTCTCGATCTCCACACACATTCTTCGTTTGGGGAGCCAAGAGACGCCCTCTGGGGAATCCCTATGGCCAGGGTCGATCACTTACTCGCTCACTGCCTCGGCCTCGGCCTCGGCCTCTGTCCGTCTTGTCTCTCTCCCTCCCTCCCTCCCTCCCTCCCTCCCTCGTCGGTCTCTGTGTGTGGACGTCTAGGTGGAGGCGAGGCAGGGAGGCCACCCACCCACCCACCCACCCACCCACCTACCTCGTGGTTTACCACACGCTCTACACGGAGGTAGAATTCCCATCCCACCGAATCCATCCTTTCCACGGGACACAAGCCAGTGGCCTTCGGGAGTCTCTCTCCCCAAGGTGGCGCATCCGTCATGGCTATCTATTTCCAGAAGGTTTCCGTTTCCATCCCCTCCCCCCGAAAGAAAAAACGGCCCCACTCCCGGATCTGCCCCACCACGATCACCACCACCGCTGCTGCCGCCGCCGCCGCCGCCATCTGCTGTCGCCCTCTAGGGTTGGACCGTTCTAGCTCTCTCCTCTGTGTGGAATCGCAACGTAGGTCGCCTTGGATGTCTGGCACCTCTCACTTAGCAGAAGGTTTTGGAGGCTAAGGCTGGGCCACGCTTTGGCCCGGGTCAGTGTTCCGTTCCTCCGGACGGCTTCCTCGTTTTCCACGAGAAGGAGCCGTGAAGACGGAAAGGAAGGGCGGATGGATGGCTTTTCCCGTGCTACCGAGTCCCTCTCCCCTTTTCCCCAAAGCGTGAGGGGCGGTCGAGAGGATCGTCTCTGATGACAAAAGTCAGAGGCACCCCGGGTCAGACACCGTGCGAGGCGTTGGTGTGTTCTCGAGAGGAGAACACGTCCCCGTCAACGTTTCCTGTCGTTCTCGTTCCGAAAGGATTCACGCGCCACCCCGTCTCCCTCAAGGTCTTAGGGCTGTCGTGCTCCGCAGCCGTCACGTGTCGTGGATCCTGGGCACCACCACGCCACCCCGCCCCCCCCCCCCGCCATAGCTGTCGATCGCTATGTGGCACGCCTACGTTTGCCCAAAAGAGCAGTCCGATGGACAGCGTGGTGCTTTTCCCAGCAGGCAGGCAGGTGAGAGTCACCCCTCTAGAAGGTTTCCAAGCCCCGTTCCATTCTCAGAGGCAGCTCCTTTGGCCATCAAGGAGGCAGGCGATGGGGGTGGGGGTGGGGATGGGGATGGGGCAGGGGCCTCTGTCCCTCTGTCGCGGTAGAAATGATTGGGAAAGGAGGGACGATGGGCGTAGGTCGACCATCCTGGGCGGTGGTGCTTTGGGAGCTTTTTCTAGAAGAAGGAGCGAACGGCGTTCCCTGGGAAGGGAGGAAACCAGAGGAGGTCCCCCTCAGACCGACCTGGCACGAGAAGGACACACTCTCTCTCTCTCTCTCTCTCTCTCTCTCTCTCTCTCTCCCTTTTCTTCCTGACTTGAAATCAGGAGACAAAACTCCCCTGCCAAAGGGGCCCTCCCAAAACGGGGAGTGAGGAAGACCTCCTTCTCTTCACGGCTGAAGTTCTCCCTGCCTTTCCTGGACGGGAAGGATAGCACCTACGCCCGCTGCCGTCGGTGACTTTTAGTCCCCCTGGAGAGGAAGAAATTCTTTCCCGTGGCCGAACCCTGGCGGTTCGTTCGTGCTGCAGAGGACGTGACCCTCTCTGACACACCCAGGAACCTCCTCGCTCCGGGTCGAGGAGAGGGAGTTCTGTTCTGTGGTTTAGAATGGTGCTTAAAAAGGGATGTCGCTTACAAAGGGTCCTCGTCCCCCTTCCTAAACCTAAACGGACGGCTCGGCTCGGAGGCGTGAGATACGTTTCGCATCCTCCTCGTCGTCTTCACTCAAAGTTTTATTGGAGTTTGGAAGATTTTATTTTTTGTCTTTCCTTTTTCTCCCCAAAGCCCCCCGGTACATAGTTGTGTGTTCTTCGCGGTGGGTCCTTCTAGCGGTGGTATGTGGGACGCCGCCTCAGCGTGGTTTGATGAGCAGTGCCGTGTCCGCGCCCGGGATCCGAACGAACCGATGAAACACTGGGCTGCCTGCAGCGGAGCGCGCGAACTTAACCACTCGGCCACGGGGCCAGCCCCTTACTGGATTTTCAAAACAACTCCGGGGGCCGGCCCTCTGGCGCGGCGGTGAAGTTCGCACGTTCTGCTCCGCCGGCCCCGGGTTCGCCGGTCCGGATCCCGGGCGCAGGACCCGGCACCGCTTGGCGAGCCACGCTGTGGCAGGCGTCCCACCTGGAAAGTAGAGGGGGATGGGCACGGATGTCAGCTCAGGGCCAGTCTTCCTCGGCCGACAGAGGAGGATTGGTGGCAGATGTTCGCTCAGGGCTCATCTTCCTCAAAAATAAAATAATAAATCGATTCGATAAAATGTCAAATAACACAACCGCGGGATCACGCTTAGAGTCACCCTTGGCCCGATGATGCCACTCCCCACCCCCCCACCCCCCTGCCCCCCACCATTTGGAGGTGCCGTCAGTGGGATTCGTTCCTGTTTGTCCATCTTTCTTCCTCTTTTTTTTTTTTTTTTTAAAGACTGGCACCCGAGCTCATTGCCAATCTTTTCTTTTCTTTTTATTCCTCCTCCTTCTTCTTCTTCTCCCCAGAGCACCCCAGTACCTAGTTCTATATTCTCTTTGAGGGTCCCTCTGGTTCTGCCGTGTGGGACGCCACCTCAGCGTGGTTTGATGAGCGGTGCCGTGTCCGAGCCCAGGATCCGAACCTTCCAAGCCCCGGGCCGCTGAAGCGGAGCGTGCAAACTCAACCGCTCGGCCACGGGGTCAGCCCCTTCCTTCCTTCCTTCCTTCCTTCCTTCCTTCCTTCCTTCCTTCCTTCCTAAGGAGGAGGAGGCAGGCACTGTGTGAAGTCGCCAGTGAGTCTGTGGAAAGAGACGGAGGATTTCCCATGGGAAGCCGGGGCGGGGGACACGGACCGATGTCGTGCGAACTTGAAGGTGAAAGATCAAAAAACCCACACACGCCTAGAGCGGTGGGTTGCCCGTTAGGAGTTTGCTTGCCGGGCCCATAACGCAGGGCTCATCGATGAGCCAAACCGTCCGTGATCCTCAAGCAGTCTAGTAGGGTTAGAGAAAGGAGGGGGGCACTCTTTCTGCCCCAGATGAGGCGAGTTTCTCAGACAGCCACCCTGCCCCAACATCTCCCCTCCCTGCCTCCCGGCCCTTGGTGGACTGCGGCCTAAGGGTGGGGGAATTGAAGAAAGCCGTTCAATGGAAAAAAGCCCGAGGCCATGGGAGAGAGCTTCCTGCACTTGAATGAAGCCCTGACGCCAGGCCCATCGGAATGAATGGGCCTGACCTCCCCTCCCCCCTCCCCCCTCCCCCCTCCCAGGCTGGCGACTCGGCAGTGGAAGGCTAGGGGTTTCTTCCGAAATGGTGAACCGGCCCCCTTGTCCACAGGAAAACCACACACGGGTACAGCCTAGGCCGGATCTCAGGCCAAGTCGTCAGGGTGGCAAGATGATGGCGGATGAGAGGAAACTTGTTCTGGGACCGCACCGCCCCCCCCCCCCATCGCCTCTCTGGCTGAGAAGAGGGCTGGGGAGCGGTGAGGGTCAGGGGGAGAGTGGGGGCGGGGCCGGGACAGGGACCACCGGGCAGTAGGACGGGAGTAGCCCTGAGGCCTGCCTGCCTGCTTCCTTCCCTGCCGGCGCAGGGCTGAGAGAGGCACGGGGCACGCTGGCTCCTGCCCCTTCACTCATTCGGGAAGCCTCCTGTTGTTGCTCCTGAGGTGCCGGCTGCGGTGACAGACAGAGCAAAACTCCTCTCTCTGTCTATTTCTTCAAAGGCCCGAGTCTGAGCTACGACAGATTCCCCTGTGGCTCGACCCGCAACCTCCCATCCTGCCAGACCAGACCCCTTGTCTAAAAACCTCCACTGGAGGAGCTCTTCCACCTGACTCGGAAAGGAAACACCAGCCCCGCCTCAGCCTCACACCCACCACCACCACCACCACCCGCCCCCCCCCCCCGCCCCACTCTCCTCCGGACCCAGATACCTAACAGAGGGAACAAAAATCCAAAAATCCTGCTGCTCTCCTTCTACCACCTCCACTTCAGAAGAGTCAGTCTCCCCCGAACACCTCAGACTCTGTGACTTCCCGCGGCCTCCCTTTCCCCGTCCCCATTCTCTCCCCGGACGGGCCCCATCTTACACTTGAACGACAGCTCCACCGCTCGGGGCAGCTGGACACGATGTCCCAAAGTGGCCCGGACGGTAGCCTGGTCGATTCCAAAGGACCCACGCACGCAGTCGGCCATAAACGTGGTGTGGAGATCGTGGACGTTTGCGGGCCTCTGATGAAATCGCTGCTCCGGGGACCCCGGCGTCTAGGACCCGTCTTCTCCGTGTTCTTCACACCGTTGCTCCTGGGCCGGTTATTCTCTTCCCTCTCACTGACCTTAACGTTTTGTCTCTGCCATTGAATTTTGACTGTGCGAATGTGACTTGCCGCTGTAGGGCTGCGTGGATCTCTCAGGCATCCTGCTGTGCCGTGCGGGGGGGGGGGGGGGAATCCTTGGTGGGTGGGTCGATAGACGTCCCTTTGGTTGTGCCCTGGAGGGGAGAGACAGAGGGGACGACTCAATCCACCACGAACGCTGATGTCGCTCCGATAAACCTGTAGCGGTGATTCTAGTTTATGGCCCGTGTCCTGAAAATAACTTCCCGAAGGGCCAGCCCGGCGGCACAGCGGTTAAGTTCGCACGTTCCGTTTTGTCAGCCAGGGGTTCGCAGGTTCGGATCCAGGGTGCGGACGTGGCGCCGCTTGGCGAGCCACGCTGTGGTCAGCGTCCCGCCTATCAAGGGGAGGGGGATGGGCACGGATGTTAGCTCGGGACCACTCTCCCGGGGCAAAAAGAGGAGAATTGGCAGCAGGTGTCAGCTCGGGGCTCGTCTTCCTCGAAAAATAAATTAATTAAATTAATAAAAACAACTTCCCAAACCTCTCTGATAACTTGAAGCTTTGAAGTTTTGCGAGGTGAAATCAGGTGATAAAAAAGTCCACGGACGGGGGCGGCCCCGTGGCCGAGTGGTTAAGTTCACAAGCTCCCCTTCGGCGGCCCAGGGTTTTGCCGGTTCAGATCCCGGGCACGGCACGGACACGGCACCGCTCGTCGGGCCGTGTGGAGGCGGCGTCCCACATGCCACAACTGGAAGGGCCCTCAACTAAGATAGACAACTATGTCATGGGGGGGATTGGGGGAGAAAAATCGGGAGGGGGGGAAAAGAAAACAAAAACGGAAGATTGGCAACAGGCGTTAGCTCTGTGAGGGCCGATCTTCCTCACCCAAAAACTAAAGTGAGATGAAATCAAATAAAGCGAAGGAAAAGATAAACCTATGAAATCCCATGTTTCTAAAAGTGGCCAAGTGTTTAGAAATTGGCCAAGCGACGGAATGCTCATGGGAAGGACAGTTCCTAATTGCTGGCTTCTTAGTTTTCACCAAAATTAAGGTTCGTGAGGGTTAAAAAATCTACTTAACAAATGCGATGAAAGCCACTAGGCCGGCCCGGTGGCGCGCTGGTTAAGTGTGCCTGTTCCGCTTCGCCGGCCCGGGGTTCGCCAGTTCGGATCCCGGGGGTGGACGTGGCACCGCTGGGCGAGCCACGTGGTGGTAGGCGTCCCACATATGAAATAGAGGAAGATGGGCACGGAGGTTAGCTCAGGGCCAGCCTTCCTCGGCAAAAAGAGGAGGATTGGCAGCAGTTAGCTCAGGGCTCATCGTCCTCAAAACAAAACAAAACAAAACAAAAAGCCACTAAAAGTGAATATGGGAAACATCTTTGTGTTCAAGGAAAGTGAGATGGCTGCCTTCAGGCAAGAGGGCCTAAAAAGTAAAGATCGTTTTGTCTGTGAAAAGGTGATCAAAGTTTCACGGGGAAAATAATCTGAGAAAAAGGCCTGTTCGTGGTCAAGTGGCCTAAAATTGGAACGAGTGGACAGATAGAAATGGCGAGCGATAGGATCTATGGGAGTCTATGAGGAAGCCATTGGGTGTCGGCCTAATTCGGCCTGACAGTGTTTTTCGAAAAGGGCCTGACGTGGCCGTCGAGCACGCATCGCATCGTAGATCCGCTTTACACATTTCCTACGGCAAGAACCAATGCCCTTAAGGGAAAGGAGCAGCTTCCCCGTGCTCGGGCCTTTCCTTAAGGAGAGGCATCTTTCCTTAGGCTAGGAGCGGATGGTTGCGCTCACCTTTGACCATCCGGCTCCCCTGTGACCACCCAGGCCCAGACAACAGACCTGCCACCCAGCAGTGTCTGTCGATCGCTGTGCCGACAGAGCAGTCTCGCGACTATCATCCAAGGGACCTTTCGATCCTATGTGAAACGTCCTCTCTGGGGGTCTAGAAGCACTCTGTACACCCCACTTCCCGGGCACCCTCTCTTCCTTCGGGAAGAAAGGCCCCGGGCCACAGTCCTCACATTTTAGCTCAGAATAAACGCACCCCGATTTTCACGGATAGATTGGTTCCGGATTATTTCCGTCGACAGAATGGAATCAAGTCAATGAGTTTCAAGATCGGAGGGAAGCTGATGCAAAATCAGAATTTGTTTTTCTCACTCCCGAAAGGATACTTTTCTCTAACTTCTAGTCTCCTCCTGATAAAGACATTGGAAAAGGTTTCTCTTGACCTCTGAGGGAATCGACACCAAAGACAGAGATCCTCCATTTTGTCAGAATGATTTCCTAGGCCTCCAATGGAGGAGGCCTCCCTCGGACGGGAGCTCAGCTTTTGTTTTGCAACAGTTTTCCTCTCTCTGCTTGCCTTTAACATCTCCTTTCCCGTTCTTCTTTTTTGGAAGGGAAATACGTGCACCGCTGGGGAAAAAAAAAAAAAAAGAATTTTCTAAATGACCAAAGAAGATCTACGACTGTTGTTATTTTGGTTTCACGGAGCAGTTCCACGTCCACATTTACTCCATTTTAAACACCCACACACACTCACAGCACGGCGCTGTGAGGATGTCCCGGGGAACTCGATTTGTGGAGGGAATGGCTGTGAGGTCTCTGCCCCCCAACCCCCACCATTTGGGTGCTTCTGCTTGTTGATGAGGACGGGAAGCCCTGCTGAAATCCATATTCTTATCACCACACGTGCATCTGCACCCATGCTCCCCCCCGTGTGTCGTCTTTGGGCTTTGCTGTGGCCCCGTGCGGAGGGAGACCTGTTTTGTGTTGTAAACTTTTCCGCGGCCAAGCGGCTCGGTCCTTTCCTCTACGACTTGTGGGCTCTGTCTGTCCGTCTGCCTTAGAGAGACCCTCTGGGCCGGAAGTGACAGGCTGCACACAATTCCTGACAGACTGCGGACAATTCCTCCGTCGTCACGGTCCTTCTCTGATGACGTGCATGGTTTCGGTTTGACAGCGACCCCCACCCCCCACCCCGCCGTGATTTTCTAAGTCCTCCCGGGAGCCCGGGAAGTGCTCGGGCCGCTCCGGGAAGCGGGGGCCGGCAGCCCCGGCCTGCCCCGTGGCATCTCCGGGGACTTTTCCACCTCTGTCCGCGTCAGCCAGCCGGCAGCCCCGCGCCCGGCCCGGCCCAGAAGTCACGTGGGGAGTCTGTCCCCTTCCTGGCAAGCCCACCCACCCCACCCCCCTCCCCGCCGATTTTCCAACACCTCCTTCTGCACCCAGGGTTGCCCTGTGCTGCCTGGGAGCTCCGAGGTGGACACCCTGGGGCCTCACGTGGTGACCTCCCGGCCGCCCCAAGCGGGCCCAGAGAGAAAGAGAGAGAGAGAGAGACAGAGAGAGACAGAGACAGAGACAGAGACAGAGAGAGACAGAGACAGAGACAGAGGCAGAGAGAGACCTGACCCGGCGGTGGGCTCAGGCTGTGCACTCTCGCTGGCTGGTGACCCGGTTCCCTCCCGCTGACCCCTCCGCGCCGGTCGTTGGGCGCCATCTGGCGGCCGCTTTTACAGAGTGGCCCTCCTCCGGAGCCCCGGCGACATGAGCAAGGGATGGGACTCGCAGGACGTCTGTGTGGTTTCCAGTGTGGGGCTGTGTGGAACAGAGCTGCTAAGAACATTCATGCCCCGGATTCTGTGTGAATGAACAGGAACGTGGCCGCAGCCCCCACCCCGCCCCCCGCCCCAGCCCCCGGGAGTGGTGGGAGTGGTGCCCTCCAGACCACCCTCGGGTTGGATGCCTCCCTCCCTGGAAGGACTCACGGGACTCCACAAAAGCTGACTTCCTGGAGGTCCAGCGGAGACCCCCAAGGCCCAAGGCCCCCCCCCCCCCCACCCACCACAGATCACTGTGGAAGCCTTAATGACCCAAGGCTCCAGCTACATACAGACGCTCTTAGGAGGCAAGATACACCAAAGGCTTATGTAGGTTGCCACTTTCGGTGGTTGTTTCCGCGGCGTGTCAGTTTTGGAACCCGCCACGCCCTTTTTCACAGAGGCCATACCGTTTCCCTTCACCACCAGTGAGGCGTGAGTGACTGACTTGGCTTCTCCGCGACCTGACTAGCAGTTTGATCCTGTTCCGGTATTTGGAAGAAGGCAGTCTCACCCATGTGTCCCCACAATGTCTCCCTCTAATTTTCTCACTTGCTTTTCCAGGGAACAGCTCACATCTTTTCATGCGCTTATCGGTCATCCATGCGTACCTCCTCCACCCCAGGTGAAAGTGCCTGCTCTGTCTATTGGTCTTACATTCTTTTTGTATTTTTCAGTGTTGATTTCCCCCGGGTCTCCACTCCATTGTGGGTTTTGTTTTTTGTTTTTTGTTTTTTGTTTTTTTTTTTTGCTTAAAGATTGTCACCTGAGCTAGGCACTGTTGCGCTGCTTCCTCAGTTTCAGAGGGTACCTTTTTCAGGGTTGCTTTTTGACCGGGTCTCCTCGCCATTGTATTTTTTTATTTTTTATTTTTTTGCTTAAAGATTGCCACCTGAGCTAGCCTCTGTTGCCCATCTTCTTCGGTTTCAGAGGGTAGATTTCTCAGTGTTGCTTTTTCGCCAGCTCTCCACGCCCTTGCGTCTTTTTTTTTTCTGCTTGAAGGCTGCAACCTGAGCTAGCTTCTTTTGCCCATGTTCGTCAGTTTCAGAGGGTGGATTTCTCCGTGTTGCTTTTTCCCCAGGTCTCCACACCCTTGTGTGTTTCTTTGGCTTAACGATTGCCACCTGAGGTAGCCTCTGTTGCCCATCTTCCTCCGTTTCAGAGGGTGGATTTCTCAGTGTTGCCTTTTCGCCAGCTCCCCACGCCCTTGTGTGTTTCTTTTGCTTAAAGATTGTCACCTGAGCTAGGCACTGTGGCCCTGCTTCCTCAGTTTCAGAGGGTACCTTTTTCAGGGTTGCTTTTTGACCGGGTCTCCTCGCCATTGTATTTTTTTATTTTATTTTTTTTGCTTAAAGATTGCCACCTGAGCTAGCCTCTGTTGCGCTTCTTTCTCAGTTCTAGAGGGTAGATTTCTCCGTGTTGCTTTTTCCCCAGGTCTCCACGCACTTCCTTTTATTTTTCCTTAAAAATTGCCACCTGAGCTAGCCTCTGTTGTCCATCTTCGTCGGTTTCAGAGGGTAGATTTCTCACTGTTGCTTTTTTGCCAGGTCTGCACGCCCTTGTGTTTTTTTTCTGCTTAAAGGTTGCAACCTGAGCTAGCTTCTTTTGCCCATGTTCCTCAGTTTCAGAGGGTGGATTTCTCAGTGTTGCCTTTTCCCCAGCTCCCCACGCCCTTGTGTGTTTCTTTTGCTTAAAGATTGCCACCTGAAGCCAGCCTCTCTTGCCCATCTTCCTCAGTTTCAGAGGGTAGATATTTCAGGGTTGCTTTTTCCCCAGGTCTCCACGCCTTTGGGTTTTGTTTTTGCTTAACGAGTGCCACCTGAGCTAGCCTCTCTTGCCCATGTTCCTCAGTTTCAGAGGGTAGATATTTCAGGGTTGCTTTGTCCCCAGGGCTCCACGCCTTTGTGCTTTGTTTTTGCTTAAGGATTGCCACCTGAGGTAGCCTCTCTTGCCCATCTTCCTCAGTTTCAGAGGGTGGATTTCTCCGTGTTGCTTTTTCCCCAGGT
>NW_027224931.1:52500-85000 GCF_041296235.1 Equus asinus | reverse complement strand
CCTCGGGCGCGGACGGGCCACCAGGAAAACACACGCGGGATCCCACCGCCAACGACACGCGAGGGCGGTCCCACGACGCCTGGGACGCCGGCCGGCCTCAGCCACCCCTCGGCCTCCCGCGGGCCCGGCCCCACCGCCGGGGCCTACGTGAGGCGCCCCCGCCGCCGGGGGCCGCCCCGTCCACCCAGCCACCCGTCTGCCTGTCTGGTCTGCTCCGGGGCCCACGTCCCGAGGGAACGCGCCCGAGAGCGGCGGCGGCCCCCACCCATGCCCGCACGCCACCACCGGCTGCGGCTCGGGACGGGAGCGAGCGGAGAGCCAGCCGCTCGCGGCGGGGCGGAGCCCGGACGGGGCCGGGCCCTCTCCCCGCCCCAGCGCGCGACGGGAGAACCACGCGCACGCTCGCGCACACGCGCGGCCCCGCGCCCGACGACGGCCCGGCCGGGCGTGACCCTCCCCCGACTCGGAGGGGGGAGGCGCCGGCCGCGGTAGGCAAAGAGCAGCTCTGCCCACGCGCCACGGTGGTGGCGTCCGTGGCTACTACGCGCAAAGGAGGGGCGGCGGCTGGGGGGTCCGGTACCCCAAGGCACCCTCTCGGATCGCTAGAGAAGGCTTTCTCACCGAGGGCGTGTCGCCCCCGCCCATCGTCCGCCATCGGTCCCACCAAGGCGCTTACAGACACCATGGCCACGCAACGCAGGAGGGGTCTGCGGTAGAGGTAAGGCCTAGAGCAAGTCGGAGCGTCCGTGGTCAGGGCCGCGAGCCCGCGCTGCCCCGGGCTCGCCATCTCTGGCCACACTGGGCTTAGCTAGGGATCTACAAGGCCCCTGTGCGGCTCCCAAGTCAGTGCCTCCTCTCAGGCCGAGAGACCAAGGGAGGCAGAGACTGGGACGGAGGTGCCGATCAAACAGCACCTCCCAACCAAAGAGCCAGCGCCACGCCGCTGGCTCGGCCCGCCACGGTCACTCCCACACCCGCGGGGAAACCCCAGCAAGGGGAACACGCGGGCACGCGCCCGAGCCTGCCCGCCCCCACACGGCACGCCGTGGGGGGCGACGAGGCACCCGTCCACCCCGAGGGGGACGAGGGGCACGCCTCCCTTACCGACTCGACCCCTCCGCTCCTCAGACACACCAGCGCAGTGGTTACCTGAGGAGGCCGACGGGAACAGGGAACGACACCGCCACTCGGCCTCGGGCGCCTGAGGGACGACCTGGAACGCTCCAGGGGCACCGCCAACGGCCCGGGGAACGCGCTCACGCGCCCGGGAAGGCGCGCGGCGCGGCGGCAACACGGCCCGCCCCACCGCGGGGAGGGCCGCCCGCGAGACACAGCCAAGAGGCACAGGCGGAGCATCCGCCGCGTCACGGAGACCCCGACACCGCCCACGCCACGAGGCACGGGGCGGGGGAGCGAGGTCGGGCCGGATTCCGCACCCCTGCCGCCTCCCACACGCCACTCGCAGCGGGGGAGAACGGGCGAGGGGACCCGCGGGCAGAGCGAGAAGAGCGGTCCCGTTCGCCATGAACGTCCGTCCCTCGTCTGGCACGGCTTAGGCCCGGCCCGGGAGAGCACAGCATCACCACATCGGTCGGCAGCATAACGCGAGGGACCCCCGAGCAAGGGAAGGCCGGCGAGGACAGCGAGCGGAGGAGCCTGCTTCAGCCTCACCGACCCCTCTCCTCCTCCAGCAAGCGCGGGCGACCACCCCAGGACGAGAACGCCTGACACGCACTGGCACGGAGCCGGTGGGATGGGGTAAGTCGCGACCGCACCCGGGTGCCGGCGGCAGGGAGTGCACGTGGTAGAGGACCCCGCGCCCCTAACCCCGCCGCCCTCGGGTACCAGAGACCGGAGGTGGCACCACGGTCGTGGGGGCGCCTGGAACGCACAAGAGCCGGCGCGCAGGCCCCAGCGGGCGGCTCAAGCGGCGGGGGTGGAAACGGGCGTCCGGTTCTCGGCCAGAGCCCGGAGCCCTCCCCGCACACGCATCCAGGCACCCGGAAGCTCTCGGGCGACTGTCACCCGAGCAGAGCGTGTCAGCACTTACCTGGCGGCACAAAACCACCCATTCGGGGGCAAGAATCGCCGCGCCCGGAGACGGGGCCCACCCACGGATCACCAGGGGAACCCCTGGATCACGGCCACGGCCACCAGACCCCAAGCACGACCCCATCGCCACCAGGCCCGGAGCTCCCGGGGCCATCTGGTCGACCCCAGAAGCGTGGCGGCAGGGGGAGCCGGGGACAGCCTCCCCGGGCCGCCCGCGCGGGCCGGGACCGGTCGGTCCCTCCCTCTGAGTCGCCGGGTCAGGACTTAGAAAAGAATTCCGCGGAGGCGCCTCCGGCGACCGGGCCCGGGGCGGGACCGTGGCTCCCGTCCCTCAGCCGGGGCTCCACCTACGCCTCGAGCCGGCCCCCTCCCGCCTCCGGACAAAGACGCGACCCGCGAAACTCGGAGAGAGAAGTCCGGTCCGACGGCCCGGACCCACCCCGGGCACGCGTCCGGGCCGGGGACGCCCTCCCCGGCCCGCCCTCGAGGGCTCCCGGGGCCGGTCCACGCTCTTCTCCAGGGCGGGACTTGGAAAAAAAAACTGCCACGGAGGAGGAGGCATCCGAGGACCGGGCCCGGTCCCCACCGCCAGAGCCGGTCGACTCGGAAGACCAGTGGGGAAAAGGCCAGCCCGGCGGCCGAGCCCGTCGCGCCCTCCACGGGCCTCCCCCGCAAGGCCCCGGCCGGTCGCCCACCTCCGGAGCGGGGCGCGGAAAGGGGATCGGCGACGCGGAAGGCCCGACCACCGGGCCGCCCTCGGGACGACGGCCGGGCACGGGACGAGCTCCCTCGCCCGTTCCCCCGCGGCGGCCCCCCACCCCCTCCCGGGGACGGAGGGGCACCGGCGGCTGCTGGTCGACCCGTCCGGGAGGCCCCACACCCCGGCCGGCACCGGGCGGCGCGGCGACAGCCACCTCCCTCAGTAGCCTGCACCTCCAATCTCCGGCGAGCGGGCGTCGCGCTCACGCCCCGGCGCCACCGGGCCAGATCCCGCCAGCGACGCCGGCCTCCCGGGACTCTGCCTCGGTCACCGCGGCCGAGTCCCGTCCCTTGGCCCGCGTCGCCGGAGCTCCGGAGGAAAGAGACGATATAAAAGCGGCCGCCAGGTGGCACCCGGCGACCGACGACCGCCTCAGCGGGACGGAGCCGGAGCGCGGGCCCGCCGGGGAGCACAGCCGGGCCGCCGGGCCGCCCGATCCCGTCCCGGAGCCCCCTCGGACCCAGCCTCCCGGCCCAGTGCGGCCCCGGGGCGTCCGCCCGCGGGCTCCCGGCCGCCAAGGCGCAGCCCCAGCCGCAGGAGGGGGACTCGGAAAAGGTTTCTCGGGCGATCACCGGGAAGGGGAAGGGGAGAGTTCCCCCCAGAGAGGCCAGGGGGCGGCCCGGGCCGGGCTGGGCCGGTGCGGCCGGGAGGCCGCCGCTTCCCGGAGCGGCTGGAGCGCCCCCGGGGTTCCCGGGAGGACTTAGAAAATCAGGGCGGGCGGGGACGGTCAAACCGAAACCAGGCACGTCATCCGAGAAGGACCGTGATGACGGGAGGAGGAAAGCTTTCCAGTCCAGAGGGCCTGTCGAAGGCAGGCGGAGAGTCTACCCGCTGAAACTGACGAAGATGGGCAAAAGAAGCTAGCTCAGGCGCCGACATTTAAGGAAATAAAAAAAAAAAAGCACGAGGGCGTGGAGAAATGGGGAAAAATCAACACTGAGAAATCTACCCTCTGAAACCGACGAAGATGGGCAACAGGGGCTAGCTCAGGTGGCAATTTTTAAGGAAAAATGAAAGGAAGTGCGTGGAGACCTGGGGAAAAAGCAACACGGAGAAATCTACCCTCTAGAACTGAGAAAGAAGCGCAACAGAGGCTAGCTCAGGTGGCAATCTTTAAGCAAAAAAAATAAAATAAAAAAATACAATGGCGAGGAGACGCGGTCAAAAAGCAACCCTGAAAAAGGTACCCTCTGAAACTGAGGAAGCAGGGCAACAGTGCCTAGCTCAGGTGACAATCTTTAAGCAAAAGAAACACACAAGGGCGTGGGGAGCTGGGGAAAAGGCAACACTGAGAAATCCACCCTCTGAAACTGACGAAGATGGGCAAGAGAGGCTGGCTTCAGGTGGCAATCTTTCAGCAAAAGAAACACACAAGGGCGTGGGGAGCTGGGGAAAAGGCAACACTGAGAAATCCACCCTCTGAAACGGACGAAGATGGGCAAGAGAGGCTACCTCAGGTGGCAATCCTTAAGCAAAAACAAAGCACAAAGGCGTGGAGCCCTGGGGACAAAGCAACCCTGAAATATCTACCCTCTGAAACTGAGGAACATGGGCAAGAGAGGCTAGCTCAGGTGGCACTCGTTAAGCAAAAACAAAACCCAAAGGCGTGGAGACCTGGGGAAAAAGCAACCCTGAAATATCTACCCTCTGAAACTGAGGAAGATGGGCAAGAGAGGCTGGCTTCAGGTGGCAATCTTTAAGCAAAAGAAACACACAAGGGCGTGGGGAGCTGGGGAAAAGGCAACACTGAGAAATCCACCCTCTGAAACTGAGGAACATGGGCAAAAGAAGCTAGCTCAGGTTGCAACCTTTAAGCAGAAAAAAAACACAAGGGCGTGCAGACCTGGCAAAAAAGCAACAGTGAGAAATCTACCCTCTGAAACCGACGAAGATGGACAACAGAGGCTAGCTCAGGTGGCAATTTTTAAGGAAAAATAAAAGGAAGTGCGTGGAGACCTGGGGAAAAAGCAACACGGAGAAATCTACCCTCTAGAACTGAGAAAGAAGCGCAACAGAGGCTAGCTCAGGTGGCAATCTTTAAGCAAAAAAAATAAGATAAAAAAATACAATGGCGAGGAGACCCGGTCAAAAAGCAACCCTGAAAAAGGTACCCTCTGAAACTGAGGAAGCAGGGCAACAGTGCCTAGCTCAGGTGACAATCTTTAAGCAAAAGAAACACACAAGGGCGTGGGGAGCTGGCGAAAAGGCAACACTGAGAAATCCACCCTCTGAAACGGACGAAGATGGGCAACAGAGGCTAGCTCAGGTGGCAATCTTTAAGCAAAAGAAACACACAAGGGCGTGGAGACCTGGGGAAAAAGCAACACGGAGAAATCCACCCTCTGAAACTGAGGAAGATGGGCAAGAGAGGCTACCTCAGGTGGCAATCCTTAAGCAAAAACAAAGCACAAAGGCGTGGAGCCCTGGGGACAAAGCAACCCTGAAATATCTACCCTCTGAAACTGAGGAACATGGGCAAGAGAGGCTAGCTCAGGTGGCACTCGTTAAGCAAAAACAAAACCCAAAGGCGTGGAGACCTGGGGAAAAAGCAACCCTGAAATATCTACCCTCTGAAACTGAGGAAGATGGGCAAGAGAGGCTGGCTTCAGGTGGCAATCTTTAAGCAAAAGAAACACACAAGGGCGTGGGGAGCTGGGGAAAAGGCAACACTGAGAAATCCACCCTCTGAAACTGAGGAACATGGGCAAAAGAAGCTAGCTCAGGTTGCAACCTTTAAGCAGAAAAAAAACACAAGGGCGTGCAGACCTGGCAAAAAAGCAACAGTGAGAAATCTACCCTCTGAAACCGACGAAGATGGACAACAGAGGCTAGCTCAGGTGGCAATTTTTAAGGAAAAATAAAAGGAAGTGCGTGGAGACCTGGGGAAAAAGCAACACGGAGAAATCTACCCTCTAGAACTGAGAAAGAAGCGCAACAGAGGCTAGCTCAGGTGGCAATCTTTAAGCAAAAAAAATAAGATAAAAAAATACAATGGCGAGGAGACCCGGTCAAAAAGCAACCCTGAAAAAGGTACCCTCTGAAACTGAGGAAGCAGGGCAACAGTGCCTAGCTCAGGTGACAATCTTTAAGCAAAAGAAACACACAAGGGCGTGGGGAGCTGGCGAAAAGGCAACACTGAGAAATCCACCCTCTGAAACGGACGAAGATGGGCAACAGAGGCTAGCTCAGGTGGCAATCTTTAAGCAAAAGAAACACACAAGGGCGTGGAGACCTGGGGAAAAAGCAACACGGAGAAATCCACCCTCTGAAACTGAGGAAGATGGGCAAGAGAGGCTACCTCAGGTGGCAATCCTTAAGCAAAAACAAAGCACAAAGGCGTGGAGCCCTGGGGACAAAGCAACCCTGAAATATCTACCCTCTGAAACTGAGGAACATGGGCAAGAGAGGCTAGCTCAGGTGGCACTCGTTAAGCAAAAACAAAACCCAAAGGCGTGGAGACCTGGGGAAAAAGCAACCCTGAAATATCTACCCTCTGAAACTGAGGAAGATGGGCAAGAGAGGCTGGCTTCAGGTGGCAATCTTTAAGCAAAAGAAACACACAAGGGCGTGGGGAGCTGGGGAAAAGGCAACACTGAGAAATCCACCCTCTGAAACTGAGGAACATGGGCAAAAGAAGCTAGCTCAGGTTGCAACCTTTAAGCAGAAAAAAAACACAAGGGCGTGCAGACCTGGCAAAAAAGCAACAGTGAGAAATCTACCCTCTGAAACCGACGAAGATGGACAACAGAGGCTAGCTCAGGTGGCAATTTTTAAGGAAAAATAAAAGGAAGTGCGTGGAGACCTGGGGAAAAAGCAACACGGAGAAATCTACCCTCTAGAACTGAGAAAGAAGCGCAACAGAGGCTAGCTCAGGTGGCAATCTTTAAGCAAAAAAAATAAAATAAAAAAATACAATGGCGAGGAGACCCGGTCAAAAAGCAACCCTGAAAAAGGTACCCTCTGAAACTGAGGAAGCAGGGCAACAGTGCCTAGCTCAGGTGACAATCTTTAAGCAAAAGAAACACACAAGGGCGTGGGGAGCTGGCGAAAAGGCAACACTGAGAAATCCACCCTCTGAAACGGACGAAGATGGGCAACAGAGGCTAGCTCAGGTGGCAATCTTTAAGCAAAAGAAACACACAAGGGCGTGGAGACCTGGGGAAAAAGCAACACGGAGAAATCCACCCTCTGAAACTGAGGAAGATGGGCAAGAGAGGCTACCTCACGTGGCAATCCTTAAGCAAAAACAAAGCACAAAGGCGTGGAGCCCTGGGGACAAAGCAACCCTGAAATATCTACCCTCTGAAACTGAGGAACATGGGCAAGAGAGGCTAGCTCAGGTGGCACTCGTTAAGCAAAAACAAAACCCAAAGGCGTGGAGACCTGGGGAAAAAGCAACCCTGAAATATCTACCCTCTGAAACTGAGGAAGATGGGCAAGAGAGGCTGGCTTCAGGTGGCAATCTTTAAGCAAAAGAAACACACAAGGGCGTGGGGAGCTGGGGAAAAGGCAACACTGAGAAATCCACCCTCTGAAACTGAGGAACATGGGCAAAAGAAGCTAGCTCAGGTTGCAACCTTTAAGCAGAAAAAAAACACAAGGGCGTGCAGACCTGGCAAAAAAGCAACAGTGAGAAATCTACCCTCTGAAACCGACGAAGATGGACAACAGAGGCTAGCTCAGGTGGCAATTTTTAAGGAAAAATAAAAGGAAGTGCGTGGAGACCTGGGGAAAAAGCAACACGGAGAAATCTACCCTCTAGAACTGAGAAAGAAGCGCAACAGAGGCTAGCTCAGGTGGCAATCTTTAAGCAAAAAAAATAAAATAAAAAAATACAATGGCGAGGAGACCCGGTCAAAAAGCAACCCTGAAAAAGGTACCCTCTGAAACTGAGGAAGCAGGGCAACAGTGCCTAGCTCAGGTGACAATCTTTAAGCAAAAGAAACACACAAGGGCGTGGGGAGCTGGCGAAAAGGCAACACTGAGAAATCCACCCTCTGAAACGGACGAAGATGGGCAACAGAGGCTAGCTCAGGTGGCAATCTTTAAGCAAAAGAAACACACAAGGGCGTGGAGACCTGGGGAAAAAGCAACACGGAGAAATCCACCCTCTGAAACTGAGGAAGATGGGCAAGAGAGGCTACCTCACGTGGCAATCCTTAAGCAAAAACAAAGCACAAAGGCGTGGAGCCCTGGGGACAAAGCAACCCTGAAATATCTACCCTCTGAAACTGAGGAACATGGGCAAGAGAGGCTAGCTCAGGTGGCACTCGTTAAGCAAAAACAAAACCCAAAGGCGTGGAGACCTGGGGAAAAAGCAACCCTGAAATATCTACCCTCTGAAACTGAGGAAGATGGGCAAGAGAGGCTGGCTTCAGGTGGCAATCTTTAAGCAAAAGAAACACACAAGGGCGTGGGGAGCTGGGGAAAAGGCAACACTGAGAAATCCACCCTCTGAAACTGAGGAACATGGGCAAAAGAAGCTAGCTCAGGTTGCAACCTTTAAGCAGAAAAAAAACACAAGGGCGTGCAGACCTGGCAAAAAAGCAACAGTGAGAAATCTACCCTCTGAAACCGACGAAGATGGACAACAGAGGCTAGCTCAGGTGGCAATTTTTAAGGAAAAATAAAAGGAAGTGCGTGGAGACCTGGGGAAAAAGCAACACGGAGAAATCTACCCTCTAGAACTGAGAAAGAAGCGCAACAGAGGCTAGCTCAGGTGGCAATCTTTAAGCAAAAAAAATAAAATAAAAAAATACAATGGCGAGGAGACCCGGTCAAAAAGCAACCCTGAAAAAGGTACCCTCTGAAACTGAGGAAGCAGGGCAACAGTGCCTAGCTCAGGTGACAATCTTTAAGCAAAAGAAACACACAAGGGCGTGGGGAGCTGGCGAAAAGGCAACACTGAGAAATCCACCCTCTGAAACGGACGAAGATGGGCAACAGAGGCTAGCTCAGGTGGCAATCTTTAAGCAAAAGAAACACACAAGGGCGTGGAGACCTGGGGAAAAAGCAACACGGAGAAATCCACCCTCTGAAACTGAGGAAGATGGGCAAGAGAGGCTACCTCAGGTGGCAATCCTTAAGCAAAAACAAAGCACAAAGGCGTGGAGCCCTGGGGACAAAGCAACCCTGAAATATCTACCCTCTGAAACTGAGGAACATGGGCAAGAGAGGCTAGCTCAGGTGGCACTCGTTAAGCAAAAACAAAACCCAAAGGCGTGGAGACCTGGGGAAAAAGCAACCCTGAAATATCTACCCTCTGAAACTGAGGAAGATGGGCAAGAGAGGCTGGCTTCAGGTGGCAATCTTTAAGCAAAAGAAACACACAAGGGCGTGGGGAGCTGGGGAAAAGGCAACACTGAGAAATCCACCCTCTGAAACTGAGGAACATGGGCAAAAGAAGCTAGCTCAGGTTGCAACCTTTAAGCAGAAAAAAAACACAAGGGCGTGCAGACCTGGCAAAAAAGCAACAGTGAGAAATCTACCCTCTGAAACCGACGAAGATGGACAACAGAGGCTAGCTCAGGTGGCAATTTTTAAGGAAAAATAAAAGGAAGTGCGTGGAGACCTGGGGAAAAAGCAACACGGAGAAATCTACCCTCTAGAACTGAGAAAGAAGCGCAACAGAGGCTAGCTCAGGTGGCAATCTTTAAGCAAAAAAAATAAAATAAAAAAATACAATGGCGAGGAGACCCGGTCAAAAAGCAACCCTGAAAAAGGTACCCTCTGAAACTGAGGAAGCAGGGCAACAGTGCCTAGCTCAGGTGACAATCTTTAAGCAAAAGAAACACACAAGGGCGTGGGGAGCTGGCGAAAAGGCAACACTGAGAAATCCACCCTCTGAAACGGACGAAGATGGGCAACAGAGGCTAGCTCAGGTGGCAATCTTTAAGCAAAAGAAACACACAAGGGCGTGGAGACCTGGGGAAAAAGCAACACGGAGAAATCCACCCTCTGAAACTGAGGAAGATGGGCAAGAGAGGCTACCTCAGGTGGCAATCCTTAAGCAAAAACAAAGCACAAAGGCGTGGAGCCCTGGGGACAAAGCAACCCTGAAATATCTACCCTCTGAAACTGAGGAACATGGGCAAGAGAGGCTAGCTCAGGTGGCACTCGTTAAGCAAAAACAAAACCCAAAGGCGTGGAGACCTGGGGAAAAAGCAACCCTGAAATATCTACCCTCTGAAACTGAGGAAGATGGGCAAGAGAGGCTGGCTTCAGGTGGCAATCTTTAAGCAAAAGAAACACACAAGGGCGTGGGGAGCTGGGGAAAAGGCAACACTGAGAAATCCACCCTGTGAAATGGACGAAGATGGGCAACAGAGGCTAGCTCAGGTGGCAATCGTTAAGCAAAAGAAACACACAAGGGCGTGGAGGCCTGGGGAAAAAGCAACACGGAGAAATCCACCCTCTGAAACTGAGGGACATGGGCAAAAGAAGCTAGCTCAGGTTGCAACCTTTAAGCAGAAAAAAAACACAAGGGCGTGCAGACCTGGCAAAAAAGCAACAGTGAGAAATCTACCCTCTGAAACCGACGAAGATGGACAACAGAGGCTAGCTCAGGTGGCAATTTTTAAGGAAAAATAAAAGGAAGTGCGTGGAGACCTGGGGAAAAAGCAACACGGAGAAATCTACCCTCTAGAACTGAGAAAGAAGCGCAACAGAGGCTAGCTCAGGTGGCAATCTTTAAGCAAAAAAAATAAGATAAAAAAATACAATGGCGAGGAGACCCGGTCAAAAAGCAACCCTGAAAAAGGTACCCTCTGAAACTGAGGAAGCAGGGCAACAGTGCCTAGCTCAGGTGACAATCTTTAAGCAAAAGAAACACACAAGGGCGTGGGGAGCTGGCGAAAAGGCAACACTGAGAAATCCACCCTCTGAAACGGACGAAGATGGGCAACAGAGGCTAGCTCAGGTGGCAATCTTTAAGCAAAAGAAACACACAAGGGCGTGGAGACCTGGGGAAAAAGCAACACGGAGAAATCCACCCTCTGAAACTGAGGAAGATGGGCAAGAGAGGCTACCTCAGGTGGCAATCCTTAAGCAAAAACAAAGCACAAAGGCGTGGAGCCCTGGGGACAAAGCAACCCTGAAATATCTACCCTCTGAAACTGAGGAACATGGGCAAGAGAGGCTAGCTCAGGTGGCACTCGTTAAGCAAAAACAAAACCCAAAGGCGTGGAGACCTGGGGAAAAAGCAACCCTGAAATATCTACCCTCTGAAACTGAGGAAGATGGGCAAGAGAGGCTGGCTTCAGGTGGCAAACGTTAAGCAAAAGAAACACACAAGGGCGTGGAGACCTGGGGAAACAGCAACACGGAGATATCGACCCTCTGAAACTCAGGAAGATGGGCAAGAGAGGCTAGCTCAGGTGGCAATCGTTAAGCAAAAACAAAACCCAAAGGCGTGGAGACCTGGGGAAAAAGCAACCCTGAAATATCTACCCTCTGAAACTGAGGAAGATGGGCAAGAGAGGCTGGCTTCAGGTGGCAATCTTTAAGCAAAAGAAACACACAAGGGCGTGGGGAGCTGGGGAAAAGGCAACACTGAGAAATCCACCCTCTGAAACGGACGAAGATGGGCAACAGAGGCTAGCTCAGGTGGCAATCGTTAAGCAAAAGAAACACACAAGGGCGTGGAGGCCTGGGGAAAAAGCAACACGGAGAAATCCACCCTCTGAAACTGACGAACATGGGCGAAAGAAGCTAGCTCAGGTTGCAACCTTTAAGCAGAAAAAAAACACAAGGGCGTGCAGACCTGGCAAAAAAGCAACAGTGAGAAATCTACCCTCTGAAACCGACGAAGATGGACAACAGAGGCTAGCTCAGGTGGCAATTTTTAAGGAAAAATAAAAGGAAGTGCGTGGAGACCTGGGGAAAAAGCAACACGGAGAAATCTACCCTCTAGAACTGAGAAAGAAGCGCAACAGAGGCTAGCTCAGGTGGCAATCTTTAAGCAAAAAAAATAAAATAAAAAAATACAATGGCGAGGAGACCCGGTCAAAAAGCAACCCTGAAAAAGGTACCCTCTGAAACTGAGGAAGCAGGGCAACAGTGCCTAGCTCAGGTGACAATCTTTAAGCAAAAGAAACACACAAGGGCGTGGGGAGCTGGCGAAAAGGCAACACTGAGAAATCCACCCTCTGAAACGGACGAAGATGGGCAACAGAGGCTAGCTCAGGTGGCAATCTTTAAGCAAAAGAAACACACAAGGGCGTGGAGACCTGGGGAAAAAGCAACACGGAGAAATCCACCCTCTGAAACTGAGGAAGATGGGCAAGAGAGGCTACCTCAGGTGGCAATCCTTAAGCAAAAACAAAGCACAAAGGCGTGGAGCCCTGGGGACAAAGCAACCCTGAAATATCTACCCTCTGAAACTGAGGAACATGGGCAAGAGAGGCTAGCTCAGGTGGCACTCGTTAAGCAAAAACAAAACCCAAAGGCGTGGAGACCTGGGGAAAAAGCAACCCTGAAATATCTACCCTCTGAAACTGAGGAAGATGGGCAAGAGAGGCTGGCTTCAGGTGGCAATCTTTAAGCAAAAGAAACACACAAGGGCGTGGAGGCCTGGGGAAAAAGCAACACGGAGAAATCCACCCTCTGAAACTGAGGGACATGGGCAAAAGAAGCTAGCTCAGGTTGCAACCTTTAAGCAGAAAAAAAACACAAGGGCGTGCAGACCTGGCAAAAAAGCAACAGTGAGAAATCTACCCTCTGAAACCGACGAAGATGGACAACAGAGGCTAGCTCAGGTGGCAATTTTTAAGGAAAAATAAAAGGAAGTGCGTGGAGACCTGGGGAAAAAGCAACACGGAGAAATCTACCCTCTAGAACTGAGAAAGAAGCGCAACAGAGGCTAGCTCAGGTGGCAATCTTTAAGCAAAAAAAATAAGATAAAAAAATACAATGGCGAGGAGACCCGGTCAAAAAGCAACCCTGAAAAAGGTACCCTCTGAAACTGAGGAAGCAGGGCAACAGTGCCTAGCTCAGGTGACAATCTTTAAGCAAAAGAAACACACAAGGGCGTGGAGACCTGGGGAAAAAGCAACCCTGAAATATCTACCCTCTGAAACTGAGGAAGATGGGCAAGAGAGGCTGGCTTCAGGTGGCAATCTTTAAGCAAAAGAAACACACAAGGGCGTGGAGACCTGGGGAAAAAGCAACACGGAGAAATCCACCCTCTGAAACTGAGGGACATGGGCAAAAGAAGCTAGCTCAGGTTGCAACCTTTAAGCAGAAAAAAAACACAAGGGCGTGCAGACCTGGCAAAAAAGCAACAGTGAGAAATCTACCCTCTGAAACCGACGAAGATGGACAACAGAGGCTAGCTCAGGTGGCAATTTTTAAGGAAAAATAAAAGGAAGTGCGTGGAGACCTGGGGAAAAAGCAACACGGAGAAATCTACCCTCTAGAACTGAGAAAGAAGCGCAACAGAGGCTAGCTCAGGTGGCAATCTTTAAGCAAAAAAAATAAGATAAAAAAATACAATGGCGAGGAGACCCGGTCAAAAAGCAACCCTGAAAAAGGTACCCTCTGAAACTGAGGAAGCAGGGCAACAGTGCCTAGCTCAGGTGACAATCTTTAAGCAAAAGAAACACACAAGGGCGTGGGGAGCTGGCGAAAAGGCAACACTGAGAAATCCACCCTCTGAAACGGACGAAGATGGGCAACAGAGGCTAGCTCAGGTGGCAATCTTTAAGCAAAAGAAACACACAAGGGCGTGGAGACCTGGGGAAACAGCAACACGGAGATATCGACCCTCTGAAACTCAGGAAGATGGGCAAGAGAGGCTAGCTCAGGTGGCAATCGTTAAGCAAAAACAAAACCCAAAGGCGTGGAGACCTGGGGAAAAAGCAACCCTGAAATATCTACCCTCTGAAACTGAGGAAGATGGGCAAGAGAGGCTGGCTTCAGGTGGCAATCTTTAAGCAAAAGAAACACACAAGGGCGTGGGGAGCTGGGGAAAAGGCAACACTGAGAAATCCACCCTCTGAAACGGACGAAGATGGGCAACAGAGGCTAGCTCAGGTGGCAATCTTTAAGCAAAAGAAACACACAAGGGCGTGGAGACCTGGGGAAAAAGCAACACGGAGAAATCCACCCTCTGAAACTGAGGAAGATGGGCAAGAGAGGCTACCTCAGGTGGCAATCCTTAAGCAAAAACAAAGCACAAAGGCGTGGAGCCCTGGGGACAAAGCAACCCTGAAATATCTACCCTCTGAAACTGAGGAACATGGGCAAGAGAGGCTAGCTCAGGTGGCACTCGTTAAGCAAAAACAAAACCCAAAGGCGTGGAGACCTGGGGAAAAAGCAACCCTGAAATATCTACCCTCTGAAACTGAGGAAGATGGGCAAGAGAGGCTGGCTTCAGGTGGCAATCTTTAAGCAAAAGAAACACACAAGGGCATGGGGAGCTGGGGAAAAGGCAACACTGAGAAATCCACCCTCTGAAACGGACGAAGATGGGCAACAGAGGCTAGCTCAGGTGGCAATCGTTAAGCAAAAGAAACACACAAGGGCGTGGAGGCCTGGGGAAAAAGCAACACGGAGAAATCCACCCTCTGAAACTGAGGAACATGGGCAAAAGAAGCTAGCTCAGGTTGCAACCTTTAAGCAGAAAAAAAACACAAGGGCGTGCAGACCTGGCAAAAAAGCAACAGTGAGAAATCTACCCTCTGAAACCGACGAAGATGGACAACAGAGGCTAGCTCAGGTGGCAATTTTTAAGGAAAAATAAAAGGAAGTGCGTGGAGACCTGGGGAAAAAGCAACACGGAGAAATCTACCCTCTAGAACTGAGAAAGAAGCGCAACAGAGGCTAGCTCAGGTGGCAATCTTTAAGCAAAAAAAATAAAATAAAAAAATACAATGGCGAGGAGACCCGGTCAAAAAGCAACCCTGAAAAAGGTACCCTCTGAAACTGAGGAAGCAGGGCAACAGTGCCTAGCTCAGGTGACAATCTTTAAGCAAAAGAAACACACAAGGGCGTGGGGAGCTGGCGAAAAGGCAACACTGAGAAATCCACCCTCTGAAACGGACGAAGATGGGCAACAGAGGCTAGCTCAGGTGGCAATCTTTAAGCAAAAGAAACACACAAGGGCGTGGAGACCTGGGGAAAAAGCAACACGGAGAAATCCACCCTCTGAAACTGAGGAAGATGGGCAAGAGAGGCTACCTCAGGTGGCAATCCTTAAGCAAAAACAAAGCACAAAGGCGTGGAGCCCTGGGGACAAAGCAACCCTGAAATATCTACCCTCTGAAACTGAGGAACATGGGCAAGAGAGGCTAGCTCAGGTGGCACTCGTTAAGCAAAAACAAAACCCAAAGGCGTGGAGACCTGGGGAAAAAGCAACCCTGAAATATCTACCCTCTGAAACTGAGGAAGATGGGCAAGAGAGGCTGGCTTCAGGTGGCAATCTTTAAGCAAAAGAAACACACAAGGGCGTGGGGAGCTGGGGAAAAGGCAACACTGAGAAATCCACCCTCTGAAACGGACGAAGATGGGCAACAGAGGCTAGCTCAGGTGGCAATCGTTAAGCAAAAGAAACACACAAGGGCGTGGAGGCCTGGGGAAAAAGCAACACGGAGAAATCCACCCTCTGAAACTGAGGAACATGGGCAAAAGAAGCTAGCTCAGGTTGCAACCTTTAAGCAGAAAAAAAACACAAGGGCGTGCAGACCTGGCAAAAAAGCAACAGTGAGAAATCTACCCTCTGAAACCGACGAAGATGGACAACAGAGGCTAGCTCAGGTGGCAATTTTTAAGGAAAAATAAAAGGAAGTGCGTGGAGACCTGGGGAAAAAGCAACACGGAGAAATCTACCCTCTAGAACTGAGAAAGAAGCGCAACAGAGGCTAGCTCAGGTGGCAATCTTTAAGCAAAAAAAATAAAATAAAAAAATACAATGGCGAGGAGACCCGGTCAAAAAGCAACCCTGAAAAAGGTACCCTCTGAAACTGAGGAAGCAGGGCAACAGTGCCTAGCTCAGGTGACAATCTTTAAGCAAAAGAAACACACAAGGGCGTGGGGAGCTGGCGAAAAGGCAACACTGAGAAATCCACCCTCTGAAACGGACGAAGATGGGCAACAGAGGCTAGCTCAGGTGGCAATCTTTAAGCAAAAGAAACACACAAGGGCGTGGAGACCTGGGGAAAAAGCAACACGGAGAAATCCACCCTCTGAAACTGAGGAAGATGGGCAAGAGAGGCTACCTCAGGTGGCAATCCTTAAGCAAAAACAAAGCACAAAGGCGTGGAGCCCTGGGGACAAAGCAACCCTGAAATATCTACCCTCTGAAACTGAGGAACATGGGCAAGAGAGGCTAGCTCAGGTGGCACTCGTTAAGCAAAAACAAAACCCAAAGGCGTGGAGACCTGGGGAAAAAGCAACCCTGAAATATCTACCCTCTGAAACTGAGGAAGATGGGCAAGAGAGGCTGGCTTCAGGTGGCAATCTTTAAGCAAAAGAAACACACAAGGGCGTGGGGAGCTGGGGAAAAGGCAACACTGAGAAATCCACCCTCTGAAACGGACGAAGATGGGCAACAGAGGCTAGCTCAGGTGGCAATCGTTAAGCAAAAGAAACACACAAGGGCGTGGAGGCCTGGGGAAAAAGCAACACGGAGAAATCCACCCTCTGAAACTGAGGAACATGGGCAAAAGAAGCTAGCTCAGGTTGCAACCTTTAAGCAGAAAAAAAACACAAGGGCGTGCAGACCTGGCAAAAAAGCAACAGTGAGAAATCTACCCTCTGAAACCGACGAAGATGGACAACAGAGGCTAGCTCAGGTGGCAATTTTTAAGGAAAAATAAAAGGAAGTGCGTGGAGACCTGGGGAAAAAGCAACACGGAGAAATCTACCCTCTAGAACTGAGAAAGAAGCGCAACAGAGGCTAGCTCAGGTGGCAATCTTTAAGCAAAAAAAATAAAATAAAAAAATACAATGGCGAGGAGACCCGGTCAAAAAGCAACCCTGAAAAAGGTACCCTCTGAAACTGAGGAAGCAGGGCAACAGTGCCTAGCTCAGGTGACAATCTTTAAGCAAAAGAAACACACAAGGGCGTGGGGAGCTGGCGAAAAGGCAACACTGAGAAATCCACCCTCTGAAACGGACGAAGATGGGCAACAGAGGCTAGCTCAGGTGGCAATCTTTAAGCAAAAGAAACACACAAGGGCGTGGAGACCTGGGGAAAAAGCAACACGGAGAAATCCACCCTCTGAAACTGAGGAAGATGGGCAAGAGAGGCTACCTCAGGTGGCAATCCTTAAGCAAAAACAAAGCACAAAGGCGTGGAGCCCTGGGGACAAAGCAACCCTGAAATATCTACCCTCTGAAACTGAGGAACATGGGCAAGAGAGGCTAGCTCAGGTGGCACTCGTTAAGCAAAAACAAAACCCAAAGGCGTGGAGACCTGGGGAAAAAGCAACCCTGAAATATCTACCCTCTGAAACTGAGGAAGATGGGCAAGAGAGGCTGGCTTCAGGTGGCAATCTTTAAGCAAAAGAAACACACAAGGGCGTGGGGAGCTGGGGAAAAGGCAACACTGAGAAATCCACCCTCTGAAACTGAGGAACATGGGCAAAAGAAGCTAGCTCAGGTTGCAACCTTTAAGCAGGAAAAAAACACAAGGGCGTGCAGACCTGGCAAAAAAGCAACAGTGAGAAATCTACCCTCTGAAACCGACGAAGATGGACAACAGAGGCTAGCTCAGGTGGCAATTTTTAAGGAAAAATAAAAGGAAGTGCGTGGAGACCTGGGGAAAAAGCAACACGGAGAAATCTACCCTCTAGAACTGAGAAAGAAGCGCAACAGAGGCTAGCTCAGGTGGCAATCTTTAAGCAAAAAAAATAAAATAAAAAAATACAATGGCGAGGAGACCCGGTCAAAAAGCAACCCTGAAAAAGGTACCCTCTGAAACTGAGGAAGCAGGGCAACAGTGCCTAGCTCAGGTGACAATCTTTAAGCAAAAGAAACACACAAGGGCGTGGGGAGCTGGCGAAAAGGCAACACTGAGAAATCCACCCTCTGAAACGGACGAAGATGGGCAACAGAGGCTAGCTCAGGTGGCAATCTTTAAGCAAAAGAAACACACAAGGGCGTGGAGACCTGGGGAAAAAGCAACACGGAGAAATCCACCCTCTGAAACTGAGGAAGATGGGCAAGAGAGGCTACCTCAGGTGGCAATCCTTAAGCAAAAACAAAGCACAAAGGCGTGGAGCCCTGGGGACAAAGCAACCCTGAAATATCTACCCTCTGAAACTGAGGAACATGGGCAAGAGAGGCTAGCTCAGGTGGCACTCGTTAAGCAAAAACAAAACCCAAAGGCGTGGAGACCTGGGGAAAAAGCAACCCTGAAATATCTACCCTCTGAAACTGAGGAAGATGGGCAAGAGAGGCTGGCTTCAGGTGGCAATCTTTAAGCAAAAGAAACACACAAGGGCGTGGGGAGCTGGGGAAAAGGCAACACTGAGAAATCCACCCTCTGAAACTGAGGAACATGGGCAAAAGAAGCTAGCTCAGGTTGCAACCTTTAAGCAGAAAAAAAACACAAGGGCGTGCAGACCTGGCAAAAAAGCAACAGTGAGAAATCTACCCTCTGAAACCGACGAAGATGGACAACAGAGGCTAGCTCAGGTGGCAATTTTTAAGGAAAAATAAAAGGAAGTGCGTGGAGACCTGGGGAAAAAGCAACACGGAGAAATCTACCCTCTAGAACTGAGAAAGAAGCGCAACAGAGGCTAGCTCAGGTGGCAATCTTTAAGCAAAAAAAATAAAATAAAAAAATACAATGGCGAGGAGACCCGGTCAAAAAGCAACCCTGAAAAAGGTACCCTCTGAAACTGAGGAAGCAGGGCAACAGTGCCTAGCTCAGGTGACAATCTTTAAGCAAAAGAAACACACAAGGGCGTGGGGAGCTGGCGAAAAGGCAACACTGAGAAATCCACCCTCTGAAACGGACGAAGATGGGCAACAGAGGCTAGCTCAGGTGGCAATCTTTAAGCAAAAGAA
The DNA here is from genome assembly GCF_041296235.1 of Equus asinus. Lineage (NCBI taxonomy): Eukaryota > Metazoa > Chordata > Mammalia > Perissodactyla > Equidae > Equus > Equus asinus. The sequence continues at coordinate 66,177 of NW_027224931.1, read as the reverse complement.
ACACACAAGGGCGTGGAGACCTGGGGAAAAAGCAACACGGAGAAATCCACCCTCTGAAACTGAGGAAGATGGGCAAGAGAGGCTACCTCAGGTGGCAATCCTTAAGCAAAAACAAAGCACAAAGGCGTGGAGCCCTGGGGACAAAGCAACCCTGAAATATCTACCCTCTGAAACTGAGGAACATGGGCAAGAGAGGCTAGCTCAGGTGGCAATCGTTAAGCAAAAACAAAGCACAAAGGCGTGGAGACCTGGGGAAAAAGCAACCCTGAAATATCTACCCTCTGAAACTGAGGAAGATGGGCAAGAGAGGCTGGCTTCAGGTGGCAATCTTTAAGCAAAAGAAACACACAAGGGCGTGGGGAGCTGGTGAAAAGGCAACACTGAGAAATCCACCCTCTGAAACGGACGAAGATGGGCAACAGAGGCTAGCTCAGGTGGCAATCGTTAAGCAAAAGAAACACACAAGGGCGTGGAGGCCTGGGGAAAAAGCAACACGGAGAAATCCACCCTCTGAAACTGAGGAACATGGGCAAAAGAAGCTAGCTCAGGTTGCAACCTTTAAGCAGAAAAAAAACACAAGGGCGTGCAGACCTGGCAAAAAAGCAACAGTGAGAAATCTACCCTCTGAAACCGACGAAGATGGACAACAGAGGCTAGCTCAGGTGGCAATTTTTAAGGAAAAATAAAAGGAAGTGCGTGGAGACCTGGGGAAAAAGCAACACGGAGAAATCTACCCTCTAGAACTGAGAAAGAAGCGCAACAGAGGCTAGCTCAGGTGGCAATCTTTAAGCAAAAAAAATAAAATAAAAAAATACAATGGCGAGGAGACCCGGTCAAAAAGCAACCCTGAAAAAGGTACCCTCTGAAACTGAGGAAGCAGGGCAACAGTGCCTAGCTCAGGTGACAATCTTTAAGCAAAAGAAACACACAAGGGCGTGGGGAGCTGGCGAAAAGGCAACACTGAGAAATCCACCCTCTGAAACGGACGAAGATGGGCAACAGAGGCTAGCTCAGGTGGCAATCTTTAAGCAAAAGAAACACACAAGGGCGTGGAGACCTGGGGAAAAAGCAACACGGAGAAATCCACCCTCTGAAACTGAGGAAGATGGGCAAGAGAGGCTACCTCAGGTGGCAATCCTTAAGCAAAAACAAAGCACAAAGGCGTGGAGCCCTGGGGACAAAGCAACCCTGAAATATCTACCCTCTGAAACTGAGGAACATGGGCAAGAGAGGCTAGCTCAGGTGGCACTCGTTAAGCAAAAACAAAACCCAAAGGCGTGGAGACCTGGGGAAAAAGCAACCCTGAAATATCTACCCTCTGAAACTGAGGAAGATGGGCAAGAGAGGCTGGCTTCAGGTGGCAATCTTTAAGCAAAAGAAACACACAAGGGCGTGGGGAGCTGGGGAAAAGGCAACACTGAGAAATCCACCCTCTGAAACTGAGGAACATGGGCAAAAGAAGCTAGCTCAGGTTGCAACCTTTAAGCAGAAAAAAAACACAAGGGCGTGCAGACCTGGCAAAAAAGCAACAGTGAGAAATCTACCCTCTGAAACCGACGAAGATGGACAACAGAGGCTAGCTCAGGTGGCAATTTTTAAGGAAAAATAAAAGGAAGTGCGTGGAGACCTGGGGAAAAAGCAACACGGAGAAATCTACCCTCTAGAACTGAGAAAGAAGCGCAACAGAGGCTAGCTCAGGTGGCAATCTTTAAGCAAAAAAAATAAAATAAAAAAATACAATGGCGAGGAGACCCGGTCAAAAAGCAACCCTGAAAAAGGTACCCTCTGAAACTGAGGAAGCAGGGCCACAGTGCCTAGCTCAGGTGACAATCTTTAAGCAAAAGAAACACACAAGGGCGTGGGGAGCTGGCGAAAAGGCAACACTGAGAAATCCACCCTCTGAAACGGAGGAAGATGGGCAACAGAGGCTACCTCAGGTGGCAATCGTTAAGCCAAAGAAACACACAAGGGTGTGGAGACCTGGGGAAAAAGCAACACGGAGAAATCCACCCTCTGAAACTGACGAACATGGGCAAAAGAAGCTAGCTCAGGTTGCAGCCTTCAAGCAGAAAAAAAAAAGACGCAAGGGCGTGGAGAGCTGGCGAAAAAGCAACACTGAGAAATCTACCCTCTGAAACCGAAGAAGATGGGCAACAGAGGCTAGCTCAGGTGGCAATCTTTAAGCAAAAAAATAAAAAATAAAAAAATACAATGGCGAGGAGACCCGGTCAAAAAGCAACCCTGAAAAAGGTACCCTCTGAAACTGAGGAAGCAGCGCAACAGTGCCTAGCTCAGGTGACAATCTTTAAGCAAAAAAAAAAAACAAAAAACAAAAAACAAAAAACAAAACCCACAATGGAGTGGAGACCCGGGGGAAATCAACACTGAAAAATACAAAAAGAATGTAAGACCAATAGACAGAGCAGGCACTTTCACCTGGGGTGGAGGAGGTACGCATGGATGACCGATAAGCGCATGAAAAGATGTGAGCTGTTCCCTGGAAAAGCAAGTGAGAAAATTAGAGGGAGACATTGTGGGGACACATGGGTGAGACTGCCTTCTTCCAAATACCGGAACAGGATCAAACTGCTAGTCAGGTCGCGGAGAAGCCAAGTCAGTCACTCACGCCTCACTGGTGGTGAAGGGAAACGGTATGGCCTCTGTGAAAAAGGGCGTGGCGGGTTCCAAAACTGACACGCCGCGGAAACAACCACCGAAAGTGGCAACCTACATAAGCCTTTGGTGTATCTTGCCTCCTAAGAGCGTCTGTATGTAGCTGGAGCCTTGGGTCATTAAGGCTTCCACAGTGATCTGTGGTGGGTGGGGGGGGGGGGGGGCCTTGGGCCTTGGGGGTCTCCGCTGGACCTCCAGGAAGTCAGCTTTTGTGGAGTCCCGTGAGTCCTTCCAGGGAGGGAGGCATCCAACCCGAGGGTGGTCTGGAGGGCACCACTCCCACCACTCCCGGGGGCTGGGGCGGGGGGCGGGGTGGGGGCTGCGGCCACGTTCCTGTTCATTCACACAGAATCCGGGGCATGAATGTTCTTAGCAGCTCTGTTCCACACAGCCCCACACTGGAAACCACACAGACGTCCTGCGAGTCCCATCCCTTGCTCATGTCGCCGGGGCTCCGGAGGAGGGCCACTCTGTAAAAGCGGCCGCCAGATGGCGCCCAACGACCGGCGCGGAGGGGTCAGCGGGAGGGAACCGGGTCACCAGCCAGCGAGAGTGCACAGCCTGAGCCCACCGCCGGGTCAGGTCTCTCTCTGCCTCTGTCTCTGTCTCTGTCTCTCTCTGTCTCTGTCTCTGTCTCTGTCTCTCTCTGTCTCTCTCTCTCTCTCTTTCTCTCTGGGCCCGCTTGGGGCGGCCGGGAGGTCACCACGTGAGGCCCCAGGGTGTCCACCTCGGAGCTCCCAGGCAGCACAGGGCAACCCTGGGTGCAGAAGGAGGTGTTGGAAAATCGGCGGGGAGGGGGGTGGGGTGGGTGGGCTTGCCAGGAAGGGGACAGACTCCCCACGTGACTTCTGGGCCGGGCCGGGCGCGGGGCTGCCGGCTGGCTGACGCGGACAGAGGTGGAAAAGTCCCCGGAGATGCCACGGGGCAGGCCGGGGCTGCCGGCCCCCGCTTCCCGGAGCGGCCCGAGCACTTCCCGGGCTCCCGGGAGGACTTAGAAAATCACGGCGGGGTGGGGGGTGGGGGTCGCTGTCAAACCGAAACCATGCACGTCATCAGAGAAGGACCGTGACGACGGAGGAATTGTCCGCAGTCTGTCAGGAATTGTGTGCAGCCTGTCACTTCCGGCCCAGAGGGTCTCTCTAAGGCAGACGGACAGACAGAGCCCACAAGTCGTAGAGGAAAGGACCGAGCCGCTTGGCCGCGGAAAAGTTTACAACACAAAACAGGTCTCCCTCCGCACGGGGCCACAGCAAAGCCCAAAGACGACACACGGGGGGGAGCATGGGTGCAGATGCACGTGTGGTGATAAGAATATGGATTTCAGCAGGGCTTCCCGTCCTCATCAACAAGCAGAAGCACCCAAATGGTGGGGGTTGGGGGGCAGAGACCTCACAGCCATTCCCTCCACAAATCGAGTTCCCCGGGACATCCTCACAGCGCCGTGCTGTGAGTGTGTGTGGGTGTTTAAAATGGAGTAAATGTGGACGTGGAACTGCTCCGTGAAACCAAAATAACAACAGTCGTAGATCTTCTTTGGTCATTTAGAAAATTCTTTTTTTTTTTTTTTCCCCAGCGGTGCACGTATTTCCCTTCCAAAAAAGAAGAACGGGAAAGGAGATGTTAAAGGCAAGCAGAGAGAGGAAAACTGTTGCAAAACAAAAGCTGAGCTCCCGTCCGAGGGAGGCCTCCTCCATTGGAGGCCTAGGAAATCATTCTGACAAAATGGAGGATCTCTGTCTTTGGTGTCGATTCCCTCAGAGGTCAAGAGAAACCTTTTCCAATGTCTTTATCAGGAGGAGACTAGAAGTTAGAGAAAAGTATCCTTTCGGGAGTGAGAAAAACAAATTCTGATTTTGCATCAGCTTCCCTCCGATCTTGAAACTCATTGACTTGATTCCATTCTGTCGACGGAAATAATCCGGAACCAATCTATCCGTGAAAATCGGGGTGCGTTTATTCTGAGCTAAAATGTGAGGACTGTGGCCCGGGGCCTTTCTTCCCGAAGGAAGAGAGGGTGCCCGGGAAGTGGGGTGTACAGAGTGCTTCTAGACCCCCAGAGAGGACGTTTCACATAGGATCGAAAGGTCCCTTGGATGATAGTCGCGAGACTGCTCTGTCGGCACAGCGATCGACAGACACTGCTGGGTGGCAGGTCTGTTGTCTGGGCCTGGGTGGTCACAGGGGAGCCGGATGGTCAAAGGTGAGCGCAACCATCCGCTCCTAGCCTAAGGAAAGATGCCTCTCCTTAAGGAAAGGCCCGAGCACGGGGAAGCTGCTCCTTTCCCTTAAGGGCATTGGTTCTTGCCGTAGGAAATGTGTAAAGCGGATCTACGATGCGATGCGTGCTCGACGGCCACGTCAGGCCCTTTTCGAAAAACACTGTCAGGCCGAATTAGGCCGACACCCAATGGCTTCCTCATAGACTCCCATAGATCCTATCGCTCGCCATTTCTATCTGTCCACTCGTTCCAATTTTAGGCCACTTGACCACGAACAGGCCTTTTTCTCAGATTATTTTCCCCGTGAAACTTTGATCACCTTTTCACAGACAAAACGATCTTTACTTTTTAGGCCCTCTTGCCTGAAGGCAGCCATCTCACTTTCCTTGAACACAAAGATGTTTCCCATATTCACTTTTAGTGGCTTTTTGTTTTGTTTTGTTTTGTTTTGAGGACGATGAGCCCTGAGCTAACTGCTGCCAATCCTCCTCTTTTTGCCGAGGAAGGCTGGCCCTGAGCTAACCTCCGTGCCCATCTTCCTCTATTTCATATGTGGGACGCCTACCACCACGTGGCTCGCCCAGCGGTGCCACGTCCACCCCCGGGATCCGAACTGGCGAACCCCGGGCCGGCGAAGCGGAACAGGCACACTTAACCAGCGCGCCACCGGGCCGGCCTAGTGGCTTTCATCGCATTTGTTAAGTAGATTTTTTAACCCTCACGAACCTTAATTTTGGTGAAAACTAAGAAGCCAGCAATTAGGAACTGTCCTTCCCATGAGCATTCCGTCGCTTGGCCAATTTCTAAACACTTGGCCACTTTTAGAAACATGGGATTTCATAGGTTTATCTTTTCCTTCGCTTTATTTGATTTCATCTCACTTTAGTTTTTGGGTGAGGAAGATCGGCCCTCACAGAGCTAACGCCTGTTGCCAATCTTCCGTTTTTGTTTTCTTTTCCCCCCCTCCCGATTTTTCTCCCCCAATCCCCCCCATGACATAGTTGTCTATCTTAGTTGAGGGCCCTTCCAGTTGTGGCATGTGGGACGCCGCCTCCACACGGCCCGACGAGCGGTGCCGTGTCCGTGCCGTGCCCGGGATCTGAACCGGCAAAACCCTGGGCCGCCGAAGGGGAGCTTGTGAACTTAACCACTCGGCCACGGGGCCGCCCCCGTCCGTGGACTTTTTTATCACCTGATTTCACCTCGCAAAACTTCAAAGCTTCAAGTTATCAGAGAGGTTTGGGAAGTTGTTTTTATTAATTTAATTAATTTATTTTTCGAGGAAGACGAGCCCCGAGCTGACACCTGCTGCCAATTCTCCTCTTTTTGCCCCGGGAGAGTGGTCCCGAGCTAACATCCGTGCCCATCCCCCTCCCCTTGATAGGCGGGACGCTGACCACAGCGTGGCTCGCCAAGCGGCGCCACGTCCGCACCCTGGATCCGAACCTGCGAACCCCTGGCTGACAAAACGGAACGTGCGAACTTAACCGCTGTGCCGCCGGGCTGGCCCTTCGGGAAGTTATTTTCAGGACACGGGCCATAAACTAGAATCACCGCTACAGGTTTATCGGAGCGACATCAGCGTTCGTGGTGGATTGAGTCGTCCCCTCTGTCTCTCCCCTCCAGGGCACAACCAAAGGGACGTCTATCGACCCACCCACCAAGGATTCCCCCCCCCCCCCCCGCACGGCACAGCAGGATGCCTGAGAGATCCACGCAGCCCTACAGCGGCAAGTCACATTCGCACAGTCAAAATTCAATGGCAGAGACAAAACGTTAAGGTCAGTGAGAGGGAAGAGAATAACCGGCCCAGGAGCAACGGTGTGAAGAACACGGAGAAGACGGGTCCTAGACGCCGGGGTCCCCGGAGCAGCGATTTCATCAGAGGCCCGCAAACGTCCACGATCTCCACACCACGTTTATGGCCGACTGCGTGCGTGGGTCCTTTGGAATCGACCAGGCTACCGTCCGGGCCACTTTGGGACATCGTGTCCAGCTGCCCCGAGCGGTGGAGCTGTCGTTCAAGTGTAAGATGGGGCCCGTCCGGGGAGAGAATGGGGACGGGGAAAGGGAGGCCGCGGGAAGTCACAGAGTCTGAGGTGTTCGGGGGAGACTGACTCTTCTGAAGTGGAGGTGGTAGAAGGAGAGCAGCAGGATTTTTGGATTTTTGTTCCCTCTGTTAGGTATCTGGGTCCGGAGGAGAGTGGGGCGGGGGGGGGGGGGGCGGGTGGTGGTGGTGGTGGTGGGTGTGAGGCTGAGGCGGGGCTGGTGTTTCCTTTCCGAGTCAGGTGGAAGAGCTCCTCCAGTGGAGGTTTTTAGACAAGGGGTCTGGTCTGGCAGGATGGGAGGTTGCGGGTCGAGCCACAGGGGAATCTGTCGTAGCTCAGACTCGGGCCTTTGAAGAAATAGACAGAGAGAGGAGTTTTGCTCTGTCTGTCACCGCAGCCGGCACCTCAGGAGCAACAACAGGAGGCTTCCCGAATGAGTGAAGGGGCAGGAGCCAGCGTGCCCCGTGCCTCTCTCAGCCCTGCGCCGGCAGGGAAGGAAGCAGGCAGGCAGGCCTCAGGGCTACTCCCGTCCTACTGCCCGGTGGTCCCTGTCCCGGCCCCGCCCCCACTCTCCCCCTGACCCTCACCGCTCCCCAGCCCTCTTCTCAGCCAGAGAGGCGATGGGGGGGGGGGGCGGTGCGGTCCCAGAACAAGTTTCCTCTCATCCGCCATCATCTTGCCACCCTGACGACTTGGCCTGAGATCCGGCCTAGGCTGTACCCGTGTGTGGTTTTCCTGTGGACAAGGGGGCCGGTTCACCATTTCGGAAGAAACCCCTAGCCTTCCACTGCCGAGTCGCCAGCCTGGGAGGGGGGAGGGGGGAGGGGGGAGGGGAGGTCAGGCCCATTCATTCCGATGGGCCTGGCGTCAGGGCTTCATTCAAGTGCAGGAAGCTCTCTCCCATGGCCTCGGGCTTTTTTCCATTGAACGGCTTTCTTCAATTCCCCCACCCTTAGGCCGCAGTCCACCAAGGGCCGGGAGGCAGGGAGGGGAGATGTTGGGGCAGGGTGGCTGTCTGAGAAACTCGCCTCATCTGGGGCAGAAAGAGTGCCCCCCTCCTTTCTCTAACCCTACTAGACTGCTTGAGGATCACGGACGGTTTGGCTCATCGATGAGCCCTGCGTTATGGGCCCGGCAAGCAAACTCCTAACGGGCAACCCACCGCTCTAGGCGTGTGTGGGTTTTTTGATCTTTCACCTTCAAGTTCGCACGACATCGGTCCGTGTCCCCCGCCCCGGCTTCCCATGGGAAATCCTCCGTCTCTTTCCACAGACTCACTGGCGACTTCACACAGTGCCTGCCTCCTCCTCCTTAGGAAGGAAGGAAGGAAGGAAGGAAGGAAGGAAGGAAGGAAGGAAGGAAGGGGCTGACCCCGTGGCCGAGCGGTTGAGTTTGCACGCTCCGCTTCAGCGGCCCGGGGCTTGGAAGGTTCGGATCCTGGGCTCGGACACGGCACCGCTCATCAAACCACGCTGAGGTGGCGTCCCACACGGCAGAACCAGAGGGACCCTCAAAGAGAATATAGAACTAGGTACTGGGGTGCTCTGGGGAGAAGAAGAAGAAGGAGGAGGAATAAAAAGAAAAGAAAAGATTGGCAATGAGCTCGGGTGCCAGTCTTTAAAAAAAAAAAAAAAAAGAGGAAGAAAGATGGACAAACAGGAACGAATCCCACTGACGGCACCTCCAAATGGTGGGGGGCAGGGGGGTGGGGGGGTGGGGAGTGGCATCATCGGGCCAAGGGTGACTCTAAGCGTGATCCCGCGGTTGTGTTATTTGACATTTTATCGAATCGATTTATTATTTTATTTTTGAGGAAGATGAGCCCTGAGCGAACATCTGCCACCAATCCTCCTCTGTCGGCCGAGGAAGACTGGCCCTGAGCTGACATCCGTGCCCATCCCCCTCTACTTTCCAGGTGGGACGCCTGCCACAGCGTGGCTCGCCAAGCGGTGCCGGGTCCTGCGCCCGGGATCCGGACCGGCGAACCCGGGGCCGGCGGAGCAGAACGTGCGAACTTCACCGCCGCGCCAGAGGGCCGGCCCCCGGAGTTGTTTTGAAAATCCAGTAAGGGGCTGGCCCCGTGGCCGAGTGGTTAAGTTCGCGCGCTCCGCTGCAGGCAGCCCAGTGTTTCATCGGTTCGTTCGGATCCCGGGCGCGGACACGGCACTGCTCATCAAACCACGCTGAGGCGGCGTCCCACATACCACCGCTAGAAGGACCCACCGCGAAGAACACACAACTATGTACCGGGGGGCTTTGGGGAGAAAAAGGAAAGACAAAAAATAAAATCTTCCAAACTCCAATAAAACTTTGAGTGAAGACGACGAGGAGGATGCGAAACGTATCTCACGCCTCCGAGCCGAGCCGTCCGTTTAGGTTTAGGAAGGGGGACGAGGACCCTTTGTAAGCGACATCCCTTTTTAAGCACCATTCTAAACCACAGAACAGAACTCCCTCTCCTCGACCCGGAGCGAGGAGGTTCCTGGGTGTGTCAGAGAGGGTCACGTCCTCTGCAGCACGAACGAACCGCCAGGGTTCGGCCACGGGAAAGAATTTCTTCCTCTCCAGGGGGACTAAAAGTCACCGACGGCAGCGGGCGTAGGTGCTATCCTTCCCGTCCAGGAAAGGCAGGGAGAACTTCAGCCGTGAAGAGAAGGAGGTCTTCCTCACTCCCCGTTTTGGGAGGGCCCCTTTGGCAGGGGAGTTTTGTCTCCTGATTTCAAGTCAGGAAGAAAAGGGAGAGAGAGAGAGAGAGAGAGAGAGAGAGAGAGAGAGAGTGTGTCCTTCTCGTGCCAGGTCGGTCTGAGGGGGACCTCCTCTGGTTTCCTCCCTTCCCAGGGAACGCCGTTCGCTCCTTCTTCTAGAAAAAGCTCCCAAAGCACCACCGCCCAGGATGGTCGACCTACGCCCATCGTCCCTCCTTTCCCAATCATTTCTACCGCGACAGAGGGACAGAGGCCCCTGCCCCATCCCCATCCCCACCCCCACCCCCATCGCCTGCCTCCTTGATGGCCAAAGGAGCTGCCTCTGAGAATGGAACGGGGCTTGGAAACCTTCTAGAGGGGTGACTCTCACCTGCCTGCCTGCTGGGAAAAGCACCACGCTGTCCATCGGACTGCTCTTTTGGGCAAACGTAGGCGTGCCACATAGCGATCGACAGCTATGGCGGGGGGGGGGGGCGGGGTGGCGTGGTGGTGCCCAGGATCCACGACACGTGACGGCTGCGGAGCACGACAGCCCTAAGACCTTGAGGGAGACGGGGTGGCGCGTGAATCCTTTCGGAACGAGAACGACAGGAAACGTTGACGGGGACGTGTTCTCCTCTCGAGAACACACCAACGCCTCGCACGGTGTCTGACCCGGGGTGCCTCTGACTTTTGTCATCAGAGACGATCCTCTCGACCGCCCCTCACGCTTTGGGGAAAAGGGGAGAGGGACTCGGTAGCACGGGAAAAGCCATCCATCCGCCCTTCCTTTCCGTCTTCACGGCTCCTTCTCGTGGAAAACGAGGAAGCCGTCCGGAGGAACGGAACACTGACCCGGGCCAAAGCGTGGCCCAGCCTTAGCCTCCAAAACCTTCTGCTAAGTGAGAGGTGCCAGACATCCAAGGCGACCTACGTTGCGATTCCACACAGAGGAGAGAGCTAGAACGGTCCAACCCTAGAGGGCGACAGCAGATGGCGGCGGCGGCGGCGGCAGCAGCGGTGGTGGTGATCGTGGTGGGGCAGATCCGGGAGTGGGGCCGTTTTTTCTTTCGGGGGGAGGGGATGGAAACGGAAACCTTCTGGAAATAGATAGCCATGACGGATGCGCCACCTTGGGGAGAGAGACTCCCGAAGGCCACTGGCTTGTGTCCCGTGGAAAGGATGGATTCGGTGGGATGGGAATTCTACCTCCGTGTAGAGCGTGTGGTAAACCACGAGGTAGGTGGGTGGGTGGGTGGGTGGGTGGGTGGCCTCCCTGCCTCGCCTCCACCTAGACGTCCACACACAGAGACCGACGAGGGAGGGAGGGAGGGAGGGAGGGAGGGAGAGAGACAAGACGGACAGAGGCCGAGGCCGAGGCCGAGGCAGTGAGCGAGTAAGTGATCGACCCTGGCCATAGGGATTCCCCAGAGGGCGTCTCTTGGCTCCCCAAACGAAGAATGTGTGTGGAGATCGAGAAAGATCACCGACCTAGGAGAACCAGCAAGACTTCTTCACCCGCCAGAGAGCCGCTGGGCCCCTGCCGTCCCTGCCACCGCCACCCCTACCCCTCGCCTTTGGCAGCGACGCCAACGAAAGGCAGGCAGACGAGTGGGAGAGTCGTGTGGTGGTGTCCCCCAAGGAAGGTGGGTCCATGCCGACGAGCGGTCGTCGGCGTGTGGAAAAGCCAGAGGCGGGCTGACTAGAAGGAGGGCGTCCTGGAGGAAGGGACCAGGGTGTGAGGGAGAGAGGCCTGTTCCTCTTCCCCTGTCGGCCCCAAGTCAGGGGCCCAAAGGAGGAAAGCTGTCCGTTCCTTTCCGACTCGGACGGTTCGGGCGGAACCGACCGATCCCCGCGGCAGCGCAGTCGGGGCTTTCTGGACCAGAACCCCTCTCTCTGTCGCCTTTCGACCACACGCACGCTTTAGAGGCCAAGGGAAAATGGATCGGGTCTCTCTGTCTCTCTCCCTAGAAAACAAGGGGCCAGGGGCCGAGCCCGTGGACGAGCGGTCAAGTATGCGCCCCCCACCCCGGCCCCCGGCTTCGACGGCCCAGGTTTTCACCGGTTCGGATCCTGGGCGCAGCCCCAGACCCAGCATCGCCCTTCAAGCCACGCCGAGGCGGCGTCCCACATAGCAGAAACGCGAAAGACCTACCACTGGAACCTACAACTATGGACGGGACGGGACGGGACGGGGCGGGGCGGGGCGGGGCGGGGGTGGGGGGGGCGGCTTTGGGGAGCAGGAAGAAAGAAAAAATAAAAGAAACACAAGGACGGTCATCGCGATAGTTCTTTCCACTTCCATCCATATGTTAACAGGACCCAAGTTTCCCGACCTCCATTTGGATGTATGTTAACTAAATGGAGAAGCTATTCAAAGGACTCCTCTAAAGAAGTCCACGTTCTTCTTTCTAAATGATAATGAAAATCATTGTCACCACCGCTCTTCCGACCCTCCATGTCCAGACGGCCTCCCGCCCCTCCCCTATCCCCAACTCCCGCCCCGCCCCGCGCCGACCCCCGACCCCGGCATTCTCCACGCCCACCTTTCCCTCTCCACTCCTACCCCCCCGTCCCCCGCCGCCCGGGACACCGCACCCCGCGCCCCCCCCCGCCCCAATCCAGGCCGGGCCACCTGGTCGACCTCCTCGAACACTATATAAGAGGATGCCGGGCAGCAGGTGGCGCCCGACAAGCGGCCTCCTCACAGGCCGGACGGATCAGCCTCGCGGGGGCGGGCGATGGGGAGGCGTTCGTCCAGGTCAGGTCAGGTCGGGGGAGGGAGGATGCCGCGCCGGCCGGCCTGGTGCGTGGCCTGGTCCCGATCCACCCCGCGTCTCGTTTCTCGGGCCGGGACGAGTACAGGCGGGGAGGCCGACTCGGTCACGGAAAGCGGCCTTGGGGAGGTTTTGGCGAACGTCCCTGTCCCAGGGCCGTCTGCCGACTAGGGGACGGAGTCCTCCTCCATGCTCCTTCTCGCCCCCAGTCGGGCGGGTTGTGGGTCGCGCGGTCGACTTGTCCATTTCCCCGGAGGCATCCTGCCTGCCGGGGCTCCCTCCCTCGGGCCGGTGCGAGCGGTCCTCGGGCGGCCCGGGAATTTGGGCCGCAGCGAACGAACGAACGAAGCCCGTCCCTCCTGCGTCGGCACCGATGAGACACAGCCCTGGTGGATGGAGCCGCTTTCCTCGGGTTTCCTTTTGCTTTCGGCCGCTGCTGCCACCAAACCTCCCTAAACGATAGGAATGAAAACGGGAACCGTTGGCATAATAAAAGCGTTTTGGTTGGCGTGTTTCTTGGCTTTTGGGGACTCGAGAGGTATGATGGATGATCTCCGATTGACGTTTGGAAGGTCTATTTCATCCCAGTCGCACGAACCCCGAAAACGTGGCGGCTGGACGAGGGAGGGAGGGAGGGAGGGAGGGAGGGAGGGAGGGAGGGAGGGAGGGAGGGAGGCCAACCACGGGATTTCCGCACGACCAGCTGATGGACACGAGCGCCCCGTGAGCCGGGCGGAGGGCAGCCGCCCGGGTCTCGCAGCTACGTGCCCGCGGAACCCTCGGGACTGCGAGAAGCCGGAGCGACCCGCAGCCATGTGGCGCTCGGCGCGGACATCTGGTCGACCCGCGCGCCACGGGACCCGGGGCCCGAGTCCGGGCCGGGCCGCCGGTCGACCCGGCAGGGCGGCTGCCCCGGGGGCCTCGCGGCTGCTCGTCCGCAGCCTCCAGGGAGCCCTCGGGGCTCCGAGAAGGCCGAGCGCCCCGCGGCCCCACGGCCCCGCGGCGCTCGGCGCGGACATCTGGTCGACCCGCGCGCCGCCGGACCCCGTGGCTACGAGTCCGCGGGGCCTTCGGAGCCGACAGAGGGCCGGGAGCGCACCCAGAGCACCCAGAGCACCCAGAGCACCCAGAGCCCCGGGACCCGGCCCCGAGCGCCGCGGACATCTGGTCGACCCGCGCGCCCCAGTCCGGGGACCAAGTCCGGGCCGGACAGCTGGTCGACCCGGCAGGGCGTCGGCCACCTGGGAGCCGCACCCGCGAGTCCGCGGGGTCTCTG
>NW_027224931.1:7500-40000 GCF_041296235.1 Equus asinus | reverse complement strand
CGCCCGGGGCCACCACCGGCCTCGGTGGCCGGAGGCGACACCCGCACGGCGAGGCCCACTTCGGTCCCGGCCGGTGGGCGGCGCGGCCAGGCGTCTGCCCGGGCGGGGGAGCACCGGGGGCAGCGGGGAGCGCGGCGCGCGCCTCGACGGAGGGAGCACGGGCTCGCGGGAAGGCTCCCGGGGACGGCCTCGGGCGCGGACGGGCCACCAGGAAAACACACGCGGGATCCCACCGCCAACGACACGCGAGGGCGGTCCCACGACGCCTGGGACGCCGGCCGGCCTCAGCCACCCCTCGGCCTCCCGCGGGCCCGGCCCCACCGCCGGGGCCTACGTGAGGCGCCCCCGCCGCCGGGGGCCGCCCCGTCCACCCAGCCACCCGTCTGCCTGTCTGGTCTGCTCCGGGGCCCACGTCCCGAGGGAACGCGCCCGAGAGCGGCGGCGGCCCCCACCCATGCCCGCACGCCACCACCGGCTGCGGCTCGGGACGGGAGCGAGCGGAGAGCCAGCCGCTCGCGGCGGGGCGGAGCCCGGACGGGGCCGGGCCCTCTCCCCGCCCCAGCGCGCGACGGGAGAACCACGCGCACGCTCGCGCACACGCGCGGCCCCGCGCCCGACGACGGCCCGGCCGGGCGTGACCCTCCCCCGACTCGGAGGGGGGAGGCGCCGGCCGCGGTAGGCAAAGAGCAGCTCTGCCCACGCGCCACGGTGGTGGCGTCCGTGGCTACTACGCGCAAAGGAGGGGCGGCGGCTGGGGGGTCCGGTACCCCAAGGCACCCTCTCGGATCGCTAGAGAAGGCTTTCTCACCGAGGGCGTGTCGCCCCCGCCCATCGTCCGCCATCGGTCCCACCAAGGCGCTTACAGACACCATGGCCACGCAACGCAGGAGGGGTCTGCGGTAGAGGTAAGGCCTAGAGCAAGTCGGAGCGTCCGTGGTCAGGGCCGCGAGCCCGCGCTGCCCCGGGCTCGCCATCTCTGGCCACACTGGGCTTAGCTAGGGATCTACAAGGCCCCTGTGCGGCTCCCAAGTCAGTGCCTCCTCTCAGGCCGAGAGACCAAGGGAGGCAGAGACTGGGACGGAGGTGCCGATCAAACAGCACCTCCCAACCAAAGAGCCAGCGCCACGCCGCTGGCTCGGCCCGCCACGGTCACTCCCACACCCGCGGGGAAACCCCAGCAAGGGGAACACGCGGGCACGCGCCCGAGCCTGCCCGCCCCCACACGGCACGCCGTGGGGGGCGACGAGGCACCCGTCCACCCCGAGGGGGACGAGGGGCACGCCTCCCTTACCGACTCGACCCCTCCGCTCCTCAGACACACCAGCGCAGTGGTTACCTGAGGAGGCCGACGGGAACAGGGAACGACACCGCCACTCGGCCTCGGGCGCCTGAGGGACGACCTGGAACGCTCCAGGGGCACCGCCAACGGCCCGGGGAACGCGCTCACGCGCCCGGGAAGGCGCGCGGCGCGGCGGCAACACGGCCCGCCCCACCGCGGGGAGGGCCGCCCGCGAGACACAGCCAAGAGGCACAGGCGGAGCATCCGCCGCGTCACGGAGACCCCGACACCGCCCACGCCACGAGGCACGGGGCGGGGGAGCGAGGTCGGGCCGGATTCCGCACCCCTGCCGCCTCCCACACGCCACTCGCAGCGGGGGAGAACGGGCGAGGGGACCCGCGGGCAGAGCGAGAAGAGCGGTCCCGTTCGCCATGAACGTCCGTCCCTCGTCTGGCACGGCTTAGGCCCGGCCCGGGAGAGCACAGCATCACCACATCGGTCGGCAGCATAACGCGAGGGACCCCCGAGCAAGGGAAGGCCGGCGAGGACAGCGAGCGGAGGAGCCTGCTTCAGCCTCACCGACCCCTCTCCTCCTCCAGCAAGCGCGGGCGACCACCCCAGGACGAGAACGCCTGACACGCACTGGCACGGAGCCGGTGGGATGGGGTAAGTCGCGACCGCACCCGGGTGCCGGCGGCAGGGAGTGCACGTGGTAGAGGACCCCGCGCCCCTAACCCCGCCGCCCTCGGGTACCAGAGACCGGAGGTGGCACCACGGTCGTGGGGGCGCCTGGAACGCACAAGAGCCGGCGCGCAGGCCCCAGCGGGCGGCTCAAGCGGCGGGGGTGGAAACGGGCGTCCGGTTCTCGGCCAGAGCCCGGAGCCCTCCCCGCACACGCATCCAGGCACCCGGAAGCTCTCGGGCGACTGTCACCCGAGCAGAGCGTGTCAGCACTTACCTGGCGGCACAAAACCACCCATTCGGGGGCAAGAATCGCCGCGCCCGGAGACGGGGCCCACCCACGGATCACCAGGGGAACCCCTGGATCACGGCCACGGCCACCAGACCCCAAGCACGACCCCATCGCCACCAGGCCCGGAGCTCCCGGGGCCATCTGGTCGACCCCAGAAGCGTGGCGGCAGGGGGAGCCGGGGACAGCCTCCCCGGGCCGCCCGCGCGGGCCGGGACCGGTCGGTCCCTCCCTCTGAGTCGCCGGGTCAGGACTTAGAAAAGAATTCCGCGGAGGCGCCTCCGGCGACCGGGCCCGGGGCGGGACCGTGGCTCCCGTCCCTCAGCCGGGGCTCCACCTACGCCTCGAGCCGGCCCCCTCCCGCCTCCGGACAAAGACGCGACCCGCGAAACTCGGAGAGAGAAGTCCGGTCCGACGGCCCGGACCCACCCCGGGCACGCGTCCGGGCCGGGGACGCCCTCCCCGGCCCGCCCTCGAGGGCTCCCGGGGCCGGTCCACGCTCTTCTCCAGGGCGGGACTTGGAAAAAAAAACTGCCACGGAGGAGGAGGCATCCGAGGACCGGGCCCGGTCCCCACCGCCAGAGCCGGTCGACTCGGAAGACCAGTGGGGAAAAGGCCAGCCCGGCGGCCGAGCCCGTCGCGCCCTCCACGGGCCTCCCCCGCAAGGCCCCGGCCGGTCGCCCACCTCCGGAGCGGGGCGCGGAAAGGGGATCGGCGACGCGGAAGGCCCGACCACCGGGCCGCCCTCGGGACGACGGCCGGGCACGGGACGAGCTCCCTCGCCCGTTCCCCCGCGGCGGCCCCCCACCCCCTCCCGGGGACGGAGGGGCACCGGCGGCTGCTGGTCGACCCGTCCGGGAGGCCCCACACCCCGGCCGGCACCGGGCGGCGCGGCGACAGCCACCTCCCTCAGTAGCCTGCACCTCCAATCTCCGGCGAGCGGGCGTCGCGCTCACGCCCCGGCGCCACCGGGCCAGATCCCGCCAGCGACGCCGGCCTCCCGGGACTCTGCCTCGGTCACCGCGGCCGAGTCCCGTCCCTTGGCCCGCGTCGCCGGAGCTCCGGAGGAAAGAGACGATATAAAAGCGGCCGCCAGGTGGCACCCGGCGACCGACGACCGCCTCAGCGGGACGGAGCCGGAGCGCGGGCCCGCCGGGGAGCACAGCCGGGCCGCCGGGCCGCCCGATCCCGTCCCGGAGCCCCCTCGGACCCAGCCTCCCGGCCCAGTGCGGCCCCGGGGCGTCCGCCCGCGGGCTCCCGGCCGCCAAGGCGCAGCCCCAGCCGCAGGAGGGGGACTCGGAAAAGGTTTCTCGGGCGATCACCGGGAAGGGGAAGGGGAGAGTTCCCCCCAGAGAGGCCAGGGGGCGGCCCGGGCCGGGCTGGGCCGGTGCGGCCGGGAGGCCGCCGCTTCCCGGAGCGGCTGGAGCGCCCCCGGGGTTCCCGGGAGGACTTAGAAAATCAGGGCGGGCGGGGACGGTCAAACCGAAACCAGGCACGTCATCCGAGAAGGACCGTGATGACGGGAGGAGGAAAGCTTTCCAGTCCAGAGGGCCTGTCGAAGGCAGGCGGAGAGTCTACCCGCTGAAACTGACGAAGATGGGCAAAAGAAGCTAGCTCAGGCGCCGACATTTAAGGAAATAAAAAAAAAAAAGCACGAGGGCGTGGAGAAATGGGGAAAAATCAACACTGAGAAATCTACCCTCTGAAACCGACGAAGATGGGCAACAGGGGCTAGCTCAGGTGGCAATTTTTAAGGAAAAATGAAAGGAAGTGCGTGGAGACCTGGGGAAAAAGCAACACGGAGAAATCTACCCTCTAGAACTGAGAAAGAAGCGCAACAGAGGCTAGCTCAGGTGGCAATCTTTAAGCAAAAAAAATAAAATAAAAAAATACAATGGCGAGGAGACGCGGTCAAAAAGCAACCCTGAAAAAGGTACCCTCTGAAACTGAGGAAGCAGGGCAACAGTGCCTAGCTCAGGTGACAATCTTTAAGCAAAAGAAACACACAAGGGCGTGGGGAGCTGGGGAAAAGGCAACACTGAGAAATCCACCCTCTGAAACTGACGAAGATGGGCAAGAGAGGCTGGCTTCAGGTGGCAATCTTTCAGCAAAAGAAACACACAAGGGCGTGGGGAGCTGGGGAAAAGGCAACACTGAGAAATCCACCCTCTGAAACGGACGAAGATGGGCAAGAGAGGCTACCTCAGGTGGCAATCCTTAAGCAAAAACAAAGCACAAAGG
The DNA here is from genome assembly GCF_041296235.1 of Equus asinus. Classification (NCBI taxonomy): domain Eukaryota; kingdom Metazoa; phylum Chordata; class Mammalia; order Perissodactyla; family Equidae; genus Equus; species Equus asinus. The sequence continues at coordinate 35,510 of NW_027224931.1, read as the reverse complement.
CGTGGAGCCCTGGGGACAAAGCAACCCTGAAATATCTACCCTCTGAAACTGAGGAACATGGGCAAGAGAGGCTAGCTCAGGTGGCACTCGTTAAGCAAAAACAAAACCCAAAGGCGTGGAGACCTGGGGAAAAAGCAACCCTGAAATATCTACCCTCTGAAACTGAGGAAGATGGGCAAGAGAGGCTGGCTTCAGGTGGCAATCTTTAAGCAAAAGAAACACACAAGGGCGTGGGGAGCTGGGGAAAAGGCAACACTGAGAAATCCACCCTCTGAAACTGAGGAACATGGGCAAAAGAAGCTAGCTCAGGTTGCAACCTTTAAGCAGAAAAAAAACACAAGGGCGTGCAGACCTGGCAAAAAAGCAACAGTGAGAAATCTACCCTCTGAAACCGACGAAGATGGACAACAGAGGCTAGCTCAGGTGGCAATTTTTAAGGAAAAATAAAAGGAAGTGCGTGGAGACCTGGGGAAAAAGCAACACGGAGAAATCTACCCTCTAGAACTGAGAAAGAAGCGCAACAGAGGCTAGCTCAGGTGGCAATCTTTAAGCAAAAAAAATAAGATAAAAAAATACAATGGCGAGGAGACCCGGTCAAAAAGCAACCCTGAAAAAGGTACCCTCTGAAACTGAGGAAGCAGGGCAACAGTGCCTAGCTCAGGTGACAATCTTTAAGCAAAAGAAACACACAAGGGCGTGGGGAGCTGGCGAAAAGGCAACACTGAGAAATCCACCCTCTGAAACGGACGAAGATGGGCAACAGAGGCTAGCTCAGGTGGCAATCTTTAAGCAAAAGAAACACACAAGGGCGTGGAGACCTGGGGAAAAAGCAACACGGAGAAATCCACCCTCTGAAACTGAGGAAGATGGGCAAGAGAGGCTACCTCAGGTGGCAATCCTTAAGCAAAAACAAAGCACAAAGGCGTGGAGCCCTGGGGACAAAGCAACCCTGAAATATCTACCCTCTGAAACTGAGGAACATGGGCAAGAGAGGCTAGCTCAGGTGGCACTCGTTAAGCAAAAACAAAACCCAAAGGCGTGGAGACCTGGGGAAAAAGCAACCCTGAAATATCTACCCTCTGAAACTGAGGAAGATGGGCAAGAGAGGCTGGCTTCAGGTGGCAATCTTTAAGCAAAAGAAACACACAAGGGCGTGGGGAGCTGGGGAAAAGGCAACACTGAGAAATCCACCCTCTGAAACTGAGGAACATGGGCAAAAGAAGCTAGCTCAGGTTGCAACCTTTAAGCAGAAAAAAAACACAAGGGCGTGCAGACCTGGCAAAAAAGCAACAGTGAGAAATCTACCCTCTGAAACCGACGAAGATGGACAACAGAGGCTAGCTCAGGTGGCAATTTTTAAGGAAAAATAAAAGGAAGTGCGTGGAGACCTGGGGAAAAAGCAACACGGAGAAATCTACCCTCTAGAACTGAGAAAGAAGCGCAACAGAGGCTAGCTCAGGTGGCAATCTTTAAGCAAAAAAAATAAGATAAAAAAATACAATGGCGAGGAGACCCGGTCAAAAAGCAACCCTGAAAAAGGTACCCTCTGAAACTGAGGAAGCAGGGCAACAGTGCCTAGCTCAGGTGACAATCTTTAAGCAAAAGAAACACACAAGGGCGTGGGGAGCTGGCGAAAAGGCAACACTGAGAAATCCACCCTCTGAAACGGACGAAGATGGGCAACAGAGGCTAGCTCAGGTGGCAATCTTTAAGCAAAAGAAACACACAAGGGCGTGGAGACCTGGGGAAAAAGCAACACGGAGAAATCCACCCTCTGAAACTGAGGAAGATGGGCAAGAGAGGCTACCTCAGGTGGCAATCCTTAAGCAAAAACAAAGCACAAAGGCGTGGAGCCCTGGGGACAAAGCAACCCTGAAATATCTACCCTCTGAAACTGAGGAACATGGGCAAGAGAGGCTAGCTCAGGTGGCACTCGTTAAGCAAAAACAAAACCCAAAGGCGTGGAGACCTGGGGAAAAAGCAACCCTGAAATATCTACCCTCTGAAACTGAGGAAGATGGGCAAGAGAGGCTGGCTTCAGGTGGCAATCTTTAAGCAAAAGAAACACACAAGGGCGTGGGGAGCTGGGGAAAAGGCAACACTGAGAAATCCACCCTCTGAAACTGAGGAACATGGGCAAAAGAAGCTAGCTCAGGTTGCAACCTTTAAGCAGAAAAAAAACACAAGGGCGTGCAGACCTGGCAAAAAAGCAACAGTGAGAAATCTACCCTCTGAAACCGACGAAGATGGACAACAGAGGCTAGCTCAGGTGGCAATTTTTAAGGAAAAATAAAAGGAAGTGCGTGGAGACCTGGGGAAAAAGCAACACGGAGAAATCTACCCTCTAGAACTGAGAAAGAAGCGCAACAGAGGCTAGCTCAGGTGGCAATCTTTAAGCAAAAAAAATAAAATAAAAAAATACAATGGCGAGGAGACCCGGTCAAAAAGCAACCCTGAAAAAGGTACCCTCTGAAACTGAGGAAGCAGGGCAACAGTGCCTAGCTCAGGTGACAATCTTTAAGCAAAAGAAACACACAAGGGCGTGGGGAGCTGGCGAAAAGGCAACACTGAGAAATCCACCCTCTGAAACGGACGAAGATGGGCAACAGAGGCTAGCTCAGGTGGCAATCTTTAAGCAAAAGAAACACACAAGGGCGTGGAGACCTGGGGAAAAAGCAACACGGAGAAATCCACCCTCTGAAACTGAGGAAGATGGGCAAGAGAGGCTACCTCACGTGGCAATCCTTAAGCAAAAACAAAGCACAAAGGCGTGGAGCCCTGGGGACAAAGCAACCCTGAAATATCTACCCTCTGAAACTGAGGAACATGGGCAAGAGAGGCTAGCTCAGGTGGCACTCGTTAAGCAAAAACAAAACCCAAAGGCGTGGAGACCTGGGGAAAAAGCAACCCTGAAATATCTACCCTCTGAAACTGAGGAAGATGGGCAAGAGAGGCTGGCTTCAGGTGGCAATCTTTAAGCAAAAGAAACACACAAGGGCGTGGGGAGCTGGGGAAAAGGCAACACTGAGAAATCCACCCTCTGAAACTGAGGAACATGGGCAAAAGAAGCTAGCTCAGGTTGCAACCTTTAAGCAGAAAAAAAACACAAGGGCGTGCAGACCTGGCAAAAAAGCAACAGTGAGAAATCTACCCTCTGAAACCGACGAAGATGGACAACAGAGGCTAGCTCAGGTGGCAATTTTTAAGGAAAAATAAAAGGAAGTGCGTGGAGACCTGGGGAAAAAGCAACACGGAGAAATCTACCCTCTAGAACTGAGAAAGAAGCGCAACAGAGGCTAGCTCAGGTGGCAATCTTTAAGCAAAAAAAATAAAATAAAAAAATACAATGGCGAGGAGACCCGGTCAAAAAGCAACCCTGAAAAAGGTACCCTCTGAAACTGAGGAAGCAGGGCAACAGTGCCTAGCTCAGGTGACAATCTTTAAGCAAAAGAAACACACAAGGGCGTGGGGAGCTGGCGAAAAGGCAACACTGAGAAATCCACCCTCTGAAACGGACGAAGATGGGCAACAGAGGCTAGCTCAGGTGGCAATCTTTAAGCAAAAGAAACACACAAGGGCGTGGAGACCTGGGGAAAAAGCAACACGGAGAAATCCACCCTCTGAAACTGAGGAAGATGGGCAAGAGAGGCTACCTCACGTGGCAATCCTTAAGCAAAAACAAAGCACAAAGGCGTGGAGCCCTGGGGACAAAGCAACCCTGAAATATCTACCCTCTGAAACTGAGGAACATGGGCAAGAGAGGCTAGCTCAGGTGGCACTCGTTAAGCAAAAACAAAACCCAAAGGCGTGGAGACCTGGGGAAAAAGCAACCCTGAAATATCTACCCTCTGAAACTGAGGAAGATGGGCAAGAGAGGCTGGCTTCAGGTGGCAATCTTTAAGCAAAAGAAACACACAAGGGCGTGGGGAGCTGGGGAAAAGGCAACACTGAGAAATCCACCCTCTGAAACTGAGGAACATGGGCAAAAGAAGCTAGCTCAGGTTGCAACCTTTAAGCAGAAAAAAAACACAAGGGCGTGCAGACCTGGCAAAAAAGCAACAGTGAGAAATCTACCCTCTGAAACCGACGAAGATGGACAACAGAGGCTAGCTCAGGTGGCAATTTTTAAGGAAAAATAAAAGGAAGTGCGTGGAGACCTGGGGAAAAAGCAACACGGAGAAATCTACCCTCTAGAACTGAGAAAGAAGCGCAACAGAGGCTAGCTCAGGTGGCAATCTTTAAGCAAAAAAAATAAAATAAAAAAATACAATGGCGAGGAGACCCGGTCAAAAAGCAACCCTGAAAAAGGTACCCTCTGAAACTGAGGAAGCAGGGCAACAGTGCCTAGCTCAGGTGACAATCTTTAAGCAAAAGAAACACACAAGGGCGTGGGGAGCTGGCGAAAAGGCAACACTGAGAAATCCACCCTCTGAAACGGACGAAGATGGGCAACAGAGGCTAGCTCAGGTGGCAATCTTTAAGCAAAAGAAACACACAAGGGCGTGGAGACCTGGGGAAAAAGCAACACGGAGAAATCCACCCTCTGAAACTGAGGAAGATGGGCAAGAGAGGCTACCTCAGGTGGCAATCCTTAAGCAAAAACAAAGCACAAAGGCGTGGAGCCCTGGGGACAAAGCAACCCTGAAATATCTACCCTCTGAAACTGAGGAACATGGGCAAGAGAGGCTAGCTCAGGTGGCACTCGTTAAGCAAAAACAAAACCCAAAGGCGTGGAGACCTGGGGAAAAAGCAACCCTGAAATATCTACCCTCTGAAACTGAGGAAGATGGGCAAGAGAGGCTGGCTTCAGGTGGCAATCTTTAAGCAAAAGAAACACACAAGGGCGTGGGGAGCTGGGGAAAAGGCAACACTGAGAAATCCACCCTCTGAAACTGAGGAACATGGGCAAAAGAAGCTAGCTCAGGTTGCAACCTTTAAGCAGAAAAAAAACACAAGGGCGTGCAGACCTGGCAAAAAAGCAACAGTGAGAAATCTACCCTCTGAAACCGACGAAGATGGACAACAGAGGCTAGCTCAGGTGGCAATTTTTAAGGAAAAATAAAAGGAAGTGCGTGGAGACCTGGGGAAAAAGCAACACGGAGAAATCTACCCTCTAGAACTGAGAAAGAAGCGCAACAGAGGCTAGCTCAGGTGGCAATCTTTAAGCAAAAAAAATAAAATAAAAAAATACAATGGCGAGGAGACCCGGTCAAAAAGCAACCCTGAAAAAGGTACCCTCTGAAACTGAGGAAGCAGGGCAACAGTGCCTAGCTCAGGTGACAATCTTTAAGCAAAAGAAACACACAAGGGCGTGGGGAGCTGGCGAAAAGGCAACACTGAGAAATCCACCCTCTGAAACGGACGAAGATGGGCAACAGAGGCTAGCTCAGGTGGCAATCTTTAAGCAAAAGAAACACACAAGGGCGTGGAGACCTGGGGAAAAAGCAACACGGAGAAATCCACCCTCTGAAACTGAGGAAGATGGGCAAGAGAGGCTACCTCAGGTGGCAATCCTTAAGCAAAAACAAAGCACAAAGGCGTGGAGCCCTGGGGACAAAGCAACCCTGAAATATCTACCCTCTGAAACTGAGGAACATGGGCAAGAGAGGCTAGCTCAGGTGGCACTCGTTAAGCAAAAACAAAACCCAAAGGCGTGGAGACCTGGGGAAAAAGCAACCCTGAAATATCTACCCTCTGAAACTGAGGAAGATGGGCAAGAGAGGCTGGCTTCAGGTGGCAATCTTTAAGCAAAAGAAACACACAAGGGCGTGGGGAGCTGGGGAAAAGGCAACACTGAGAAATCCACCCTGTGAAATGGACGAAGATGGGCAACAGAGGCTAGCTCAGGTGGCAATCGTTAAGCAAAAGAAACACACAAGGGCGTGGAGGCCTGGGGAAAAAGCAACACGGAGAAATCCACCCTCTGAAACTGAGGGACATGGGCAAAAGAAGCTAGCTCAGGTTGCAACCTTTAAGCAGAAAAAAAACACAAGGGCGTGCAGACCTGGCAAAAAAGCAACAGTGAGAAATCTACCCTCTGAAACCGACGAAGATGGACAACAGAGGCTAGCTCAGGTGGCAATTTTTAAGGAAAAATAAAAGGAAGTGCGTGGAGACCTGGGGAAAAAGCAACACGGAGAAATCTACCCTCTAGAACTGAGAAAGAAGCGCAACAGAGGCTAGCTCAGGTGGCAATCTTTAAGCAAAAAAAATAAGATAAAAAAATACAATGGCGAGGAGACCCGGTCAAAAAGCAACCCTGAAAAAGGTACCCTCTGAAACTGAGGAAGCAGGGCAACAGTGCCTAGCTCAGGTGACAATCTTTAAGCAAAAGAAACACACAAGGGCGTGGGGAGCTGGCGAAAAGGCAACACTGAGAAATCCACCCTCTGAAACGGACGAAGATGGGCAACAGAGGCTAGCTCAGGTGGCAATCTTTAAGCAAAAGAAACACACAAGGGCGTGGAGACCTGGGGAAAAAGCAACACGGAGAAATCCACCCTCTGAAACTGAGGAAGATGGGCAAGAGAGGCTACCTCAGGTGGCAATCCTTAAGCAAAAACAAAGCACAAAGGCGTGGAGCCCTGGGGACAAAGCAACCCTGAAATATCTACCCTCTGAAACTGAGGAACATGGGCAAGAGAGGCTAGCTCAGGTGGCACTCGTTAAGCAAAAACAAAACCCAAAGGCGTGGAGACCTGGGGAAAAAGCAACCCTGAAATATCTACCCTCTGAAACTGAGGAAGATGGGCAAGAGAGGCTGGCTTCAGGTGGCAAACGTTAAGCAAAAGAAACACACAAGGGCGTGGAGACCTGGGGAAACAGCAACACGGAGATATCGACCCTCTGAAACTCAGGAAGATGGGCAAGAGAGGCTAGCTCAGGTGGCAATCGTTAAGCAAAAACAAAACCCAAAGGCGTGGAGACCTGGGGAAAAAGCAACCCTGAAATATCTACCCTCTGAAACTGAGGAAGATGGGCAAGAGAGGCTGGCTTCAGGTGGCAATCTTTAAGCAAAAGAAACACACAAGGGCGTGGGGAGCTGGGGAAAAGGCAACACTGAGAAATCCACCCTCTGAAACGGACGAAGATGGGCAACAGAGGCTAGCTCAGGTGGCAATCGTTAAGCAAAAGAAACACACAAGGGCGTGGAGGCCTGGGGAAAAAGCAACACGGAGAAATCCACCCTCTGAAACTGACGAACATGGGCGAAAGAAGCTAGCTCAGGTTGCAACCTTTAAGCAGAAAAAAAACACAAGGGCGTGCAGACCTGGCAAAAAAGCAACAGTGAGAAATCTACCCTCTGAAACCGACGAAGATGGACAACAGAGGCTAGCTCAGGTGGCAATTTTTAAGGAAAAATAAAAGGAAGTGCGTGGAGACCTGGGGAAAAAGCAACACGGAGAAATCTACCCTCTAGAACTGAGAAAGAAGCGCAACAGAGGCTAGCTCAGGTGGCAATCTTTAAGCAAAAAAAATAAAATAAAAAAATACAATGGCGAGGAGACCCGGTCAAAAAGCAACCCTGAAAAAGGTACCCTCTGAAACTGAGGAAGCAGGGCAACAGTGCCTAGCTCAGGTGACAATCTTTAAGCAAAAGAAACACACAAGGGCGTGGGGAGCTGGCGAAAAGGCAACACTGAGAAATCCACCCTCTGAAACGGACGAAGATGGGCAACAGAGGCTAGCTCAGGTGGCAATCTTTAAGCAAAAGAAACACACAAGGGCGTGGAGACCTGGGGAAAAAGCAACACGGAGAAATCCACCCTCTGAAACTGAGGAAGATGGGCAAGAGAGGCTACCTCAGGTGGCAATCCTTAAGCAAAAACAAAGCACAAAGGCGTGGAGCCCTGGGGACAAAGCAACCCTGAAATATCTACCCTCTGAAACTGAGGAACATGGGCAAGAGAGGCTAGCTCAGGTGGCACTCGTTAAGCAAAAACAAAACCCAAAGGCGTGGAGACCTGGGGAAAAAGCAACCCTGAAATATCTACCCTCTGAAACTGAGGAAGATGGGCAAGAGAGGCTGGCTTCAGGTGGCAATCTTTAAGCAAAAGAAACACACAAGGGCGTGGAGGCCTGGGGAAAAAGCAACACGGAGAAATCCACCCTCTGAAACTGAGGGACATGGGCAAAAGAAGCTAGCTCAGGTTGCAACCTTTAAGCAGAAAAAAAACACAAGGGCGTGCAGACCTGGCAAAAAAGCAACAGTGAGAAATCTACCCTCTGAAACCGACGAAGATGGACAACAGAGGCTAGCTCAGGTGGCAATTTTTAAGGAAAAATAAAAGGAAGTGCGTGGAGACCTGGGGAAAAAGCAACACGGAGAAATCTACCCTCTAGAACTGAGAAAGAAGCGCAACAGAGGCTAGCTCAGGTGGCAATCTTTAAGCAAAAAAAATAAGATAAAAAAATACAATGGCGAGGAGACCCGGTCAAAAAGCAACCCTGAAAAAGGTACCCTCTGAAACTGAGGAAGCAGGGCAACAGTGCCTAGCTCAGGTGACAATCTTTAAGCAAAAGAAACACACAAGGGCGTGGAGACCTGGGGAAAAAGCAACCCTGAAATATCTACCCTCTGAAACTGAGGAAGATGGGCAAGAGAGGCTGGCTTCAGGTGGCAATCTTTAAGCAAAAGAAACACACAAGGGCGTGGAGACCTGGGGAAAAAGCAACACGGAGAAATCCACCCTCTGAAACTGAGGGACATGGGCAAAAGAAGCTAGCTCAGGTTGCAACCTTTAAGCAGAAAAAAAACACAAGGGCGTGCAGACCTGGCAAAAAAGCAACAGTGAGAAATCTACCCTCTGAAACCGACGAAGATGGACAACAGAGGCTAGCTCAGGTGGCAATTTTTAAGGAAAAATAAAAGGAAGTGCGTGGAGACCTGGGGAAAAAGCAACACGGAGAAATCTACCCTCTAGAACTGAGAAAGAAGCGCAACAGAGGCTAGCTCAGGTGGCAATCTTTAAGCAAAAAAAATAAGATAAAAAAATACAATGGCGAGGAGACCCGGTCAAAAAGCAACCCTGAAAAAGGTACCCTCTGAAACTGAGGAAGCAGGGCAACAGTGCCTAGCTCAGGTGACAATCTTTAAGCAAAAGAAACACACAAGGGCGTGGGGAGCTGGCGAAAAGGCAACACTGAGAAATCCACCCTCTGAAACGGACGAAGATGGGCAACAGAGGCTAGCTCAGGTGGCAATCTTTAAGCAAAAGAAACACACAAGGGCGTGGAGACCTGGGGAAACAGCAACACGGAGATATCGACCCTCTGAAACTCAGGAAGATGGGCAAGAGAGGCTAGCTCAGGTGGCAATCGTTAAGCAAAAACAAAACCCAAAGGCGTGGAGACCTGGGGAAAAAGCAACCCTGAAATATCTACCCTCTGAAACTGAGGAAGATGGGCAAGAGAGGCTGGCTTCAGGTGGCAATCTTTAAGCAAAAGAAACACACAAGGGCGTGGGGAGCTGGGGAAAAGGCAACACTGAGAAATCCACCCTCTGAAACGGACGAAGATGGGCAACAGAGGCTAGCTCAGGTGGCAATCTTTAAGCAAAAGAAACACACAAGGGCGTGGAGACCTGGGGAAAAAGCAACACGGAGAAATCCACCCTCTGAAACTGAGGAAGATGGGCAAGAGAGGCTACCTCAGGTGGCAATCCTTAAGCAAAAACAAAGCACAAAGGCGTGGAGCCCTGGGGACAAAGCAACCCTGAAATATCTACCCTCTGAAACTGAGGAACATGGGCAAGAGAGGCTAGCTCAGGTGGCACTCGTTAAGCAAAAACAAAACCCAAAGGCGTGGAGACCTGGGGAAAAAGCAACCCTGAAATATCTACCCTCTGAAACTGAGGAAGATGGGCAAGAGAGGCTGGCTTCAGGTGGCAATCTTTAAGCAAAAGAAACACACAAGGGCATGGGGAGCTGGGGAAAAGGCAACACTGAGAAATCCACCCTCTGAAACGGACGAAGATGGGCAACAGAGGCTAGCTCAGGTGGCAATCGTTAAGCAAAAGAAACACACAAGGGCGTGGAGGCCTGGGGAAAAAGCAACACGGAGAAATCCACCCTCTGAAACTGAGGAACATGGGCAAAAGAAGCTAGCTCAGGTTGCAACCTTTAAGCAGAAAAAAAACACAAGGGCGTGCAGACCTGGCAAAAAAGCAACAGTGAGAAATCTACCCTCTGAAACCGACGAAGATGGACAACAGAGGCTAGCTCAGGTGGCAATTTTTAAGGAAAAATAAAAGGAAGTGCGTGGAGACCTGGGGAAAAAGCAACACGGAGAAATCTACCCTCTAGAACTGAGAAAGAAGCGCAACAGAGGCTAGCTCAGGTGGCAATCTTTAAGCAAAAAAAATAAAATAAAAAAATACAATGGCGAGGAGACCCGGTCAAAAAGCAACCCTGAAAAAGGTACCCTCTGAAACTGAGGAAGCAGGGCAACAGTGCCTAGCTCAGGTGACAATCTTTAAGCAAAAGAAACACACAAGGGCGTGGGGAGCTGGCGAAAAGGCAACACTGAGAAATCCACCCTCTGAAACGGACGAAGATGGGCAACAGAGGCTAGCTCAGGTGGCAATCTTTAAGCAAAAGAAACACACAAGGGCGTGGAGACCTGGGGAAAAAGCAACACGGAGAAATCCACCCTCTGAAACTGAGGAAGATGGGCAAGAGAGGCTACCTCAGGTGGCAATCCTTAAGCAAAAACAAAGCACAAAGGCGTGGAGCCCTGGGGACAAAGCAACCCTGAAATATCTACCCTCTGAAACTGAGGAACATGGGCAAGAGAGGCTAGCTCAGGTGGCACTCGTTAAGCAAAAACAAAACCCAAAGGCGTGGAGACCTGGGGAAAAAGCAACCCTGAAATATCTACCCTCTGAAACTGAGGAAGATGGGCAAGAGAGGCTGGCTTCAGGTGGCAATCTTTAAGCAAAAGAAACACACAAGGGCGTGGGGAGCTGGGGAAAAGGCAACACTGAGAAATCCACCCTCTGAAACGGACGAAGATGGGCAACAGAGGCTAGCTCAGGTGGCAATCGTTAAGCAAAAGAAACACACAAGGGCGTGGAGGCCTGGGGAAAAAGCAACACGGAGAAATCCACCCTCTGAAACTGAGGAACATGGGCAAAAGAAGCTAGCTCAGGTTGCAACCTTTAAGCAGAAAAAAAACACAAGGGCGTGCAGACCTGGCAAAAAAGCAACAGTGAGAAATCTACCCTCTGAAACCGACGAAGATGGACAACAGAGGCTAGCTCAGGTGGCAATTTTTAAGGAAAAATAAAAGGAAGTGCGTGGAGACCTGGGGAAAAAGCAACACGGAGAAATCTACCCTCTAGAACTGAGAAAGAAGCGCAACAGAGGCTAGCTCAGGTGGCAATCTTTAAGCAAAAAAAATAAAATAAAAAAATACAATGGCGAGGAGACCCGGTCAAAAAGCAACCCTGAAAAAGGTACCCTCTGAAACTGAGGAAGCAGGGCAACAGTGCCTAGCTCAGGTGACAATCTTTAAGCAAAAGAAACACACAAGGGCGTGGGGAGCTGGCGAAAAGGCAACACTGAGAAATCCACCCTCTGAAACGGACGAAGATGGGCAACAGAGGCTAGCTCAGGTGGCAATCTTTAAGCAAAAGAAACACACAAGGGCGTGGAGACCTGGGGAAAAAGCAACACGGAGAAATCCACCCTCTGAAACTGAGGAAGATGGGCAAGAGAGGCTACCTCAGGTGGCAATCCTTAAGCAAAAACAAAGCACAAAGGCGTGGAGCCCTGGGGACAAAGCAACCCTGAAATATCTACCCTCTGAAACTGAGGAACATGGGCAAGAGAGGCTAGCTCAGGTGGCACTCGTTAAGCAAAAACAAAACCCAAAGGCGTGGAGACCTGGGGAAAAAGCAACCCTGAAATATCTACCCTCTGAAACTGAGGAAGATGGGCAAGAGAGGCTGGCTTCAGGTGGCAATCTTTAAGCAAAAGAAACACACAAGGGCGTGGGGAGCTGGGGAAAAGGCAACACTGAGAAATCCACCCTCTGAAACGGACGAAGATGGGCAACAGAGGCTAGCTCAGGTGGCAATCGTTAAGCAAAAGAAACACACAAGGGCGTGGAGGCCTGGGGAAAAAGCAACACGGAGAAATCCACCCTCTGAAACTGAGGAACATGGGCAAAAGAAGCTAGCTCAGGTTGCAACCTTTAAGCAGAAAAAAAACACAAGGGCGTGCAGACCTGGCAAAAAAGCAACAGTGAGAAATCTACCCTCTGAAACCGACGAAGATGGACAACAGAGGCTAGCTCAGGTGGCAATTTTTAAGGAAAAATAAAAGGAAGTGCGTGGAGACCTGGGGAAAAAGCAACACGGAGAAATCTACCCTCTAGAACTGAGAAAGAAGCGCAACAGAGGCTAGCTCAGGTGGCAATCTTTAAGCAAAAAAAATAAAATAAAAAAATACAATGGCGAGGAGACCCGGTCAAAAAGCAACCCTGAAAAAGGTACCCTCTGAAACTGAGGAAGCAGGGCAACAGTGCCTAGCTCAGGTGACAATCTTTAAGCAAAAGAAACACACAAGGGCGTGGGGAGCTGGCGAAAAGGCAACACTGAGAAATCCACCCTCTGAAACGGACGAAGATGGGCAACAGAGGCTAGCTCAGGTGGCAATCTTTAAGCAAAAGAAACACACAAGGGCGTGGAGACCTGGGGAAAAAGCAACACGGAGAAATCCACCCTCTGAAACTGAGGAAGATGGGCAAGAGAGGCTACCTCAGGTGGCAATCCTTAAGCAAAAACAAAGCACAAAGGCGTGGAGCCCTGGGGACAAAGCAACCCTGAAATATCTACCCTCTGAAACTGAGGAACATGGGCAAGAGAGGCTAGCTCAGGTGGCACTCGTTAAGCAAAAACAAAACCCAAAGGCGTGGAGACCTGGGGAAAAAGCAACCCTGAAATATCTACCCTCTGAAACTGAGGAAGATGGGCAAGAGAGGCTGGCTTCAGGTGGCAATCTTTAAGCAAAAGAAACACACAAGGGCGTGGGGAGCTGGGGAAAAGGCAACACTGAGAAATCCACCCTCTGAAACTGAGGAACATGGGCAAAAGAAGCTAGCTCAGGTTGCAACCTTTAAGCAGGAAAAAAACACAAGGGCGTGCAGACCTGGCAAAAAAGCAACAGTGAGAAATCTACCCTCTGAAACCGACGAAGATGGACAACAGAGGCTAGCTCAGGTGGCAATTTTTAAGGAAAAATAAAAGGAAGTGCGTGGAGACCTGGGGAAAAAGCAACACGGAGAAATCTACCCTCTAGAACTGAGAAAGAAGCGCAACAGAGGCTAGCTCAGGTGGCAATCTTTAAGCAAAAAAAATAAAATAAAAAAATACAATGGCGAGGAGACCCGGTCAAAAAGCAACCCTGAAAAAGGTACCCTCTGAAACTGAGGAAGCAGGGCAACAGTGCCTAGCTCAGGTGACAATCTTTAAGCAAAAGAAACACACAAGGGCGTGGGGAGCTGGCGAAAAGGCAACACTGAGAAATCCACCCTCTGAAACGGACGAAGATGGGCAACAGAGGCTAGCTCAGGTGGCAATCTTTAAGCAAAAGAAACACACAAGGGCGTGGAGACCTGGGGAAAAAGCAACACGGAGAAATCCACCCTCTGAAACTGAGGAAGATGGGCAAGAGAGGCTACCTCAGGTGGCAATCCTTAAGCAAAAACAAAGCACAAAGGCGTGGAGCCCTGGGGACAAAGCAACCCTGAAATATCTACCCTCTGAAACTGAGGAACATGGGCAAGAGAGGCTAGCTCAGGTGGCACTCGTTAAGCAAAAACAAAACCCAAAGGCGTGGAGACCTGGGGAAAAAGCAACCCTGAAATATCTACCCTCTGAAACTGAGGAAGATGGGCAAGAGAGGCTGGCTTCAGGTGGCAATCTTTAAGCAAAAGAAACACACAAGGGCGTGGGGAGCTGGGGAAAAGGCAACACTGAGAAATCCACCCTCTGAAACTGAGGAACATGGGCAAAAGAAGCTAGCTCAGGTTGCAACCTTTAAGCAGAAAAAAAACACAAGGGCGTGCAGACCTGGCAAAAAAGCAACAGTGAGAAATCTACCCTCTGAAACCGACGAAGATGGACAACAGAGGCTAGCTCAGGTGGCAATTTTTAAGGAAAAATAAAAGGAAGTGCGTGGAGACCTGGGGAAAAAGCAACACGGAGAAATCTACCCTCTAGAACTGAGAAAGAAGCGCAACAGAGGCTAGCTCAGGTGGCAATCTTTAAGCAAAAAAAATAAAATAAAAAAATACAATGGCGAGGAGACCCGGTCAAAAAGCAACCCTGAAAAAGGTACCCTCTGAAACTGAGGAAGCAGGGCAACAGTGCCTAGCTCAGGTGACAATCTTTAAGCAAAAGAAACACACAAGGGCGTGGGGAGCTGGCGAAAAGGCAACACTGAGAAATCCACCCTCTGAAACGGACGAAGATGGGCAACAGAGGCTAGCTCAGGTGGCAATCTTTAAGCAAAAGAAACACACAAGGGCGTGGAGACCTGGGGAAAAAGCAACACGGAGAAATCCACCCTCTGAAACTGAGGAAGATGGGCAAGAGAGGCTACCTCAGGTGGCAATCCTTAAGCAAAAACAAAGCACAAAGGCGTGGAGCCCTGGGGACAAAGCAACCCTGAAATATCTACCCTCTGAAACTGAGGAACATGGGCAAGAGAGGCTAGCTCAGGTGGCAATCGTTAAGCAAAAACAAAGCACAAAGGCGTGGAGACCTGGGGAAAAAGCAACCCTGAAATATCTACCCTCTGAAACTGAGGAAGATGGGCAAGAGAGGCTGGCTTCAGGTGGCAATCTTTAAGCAAAAGAAACACACAAGGGCGTGGGGAGCTGGTGAAAAGGCAACACTGAGAAATCCACCCTCTGAAACGGACGAAGATGGGCAACAGAGGCTAGCTCAGGTGGCAATCGTTAAGCAAAAGAAACACACAAGGGCGTGGAGGCCTGGGGAAAAAGCAACACGGAGAAATCCACCCTCTGAAACTGAGGAACATGGGCAAAAGAAGCTAGCTCAGGTTGCAACCTTTAAGCAGAAAAAAAACACAAGGGCGTGCAGACCTGGCAAAAAAGCAACAGTGAGAAATCTACCCTCTGAAACCGACGAAGATGGACAACAGAGGCTAGCTCAGGTGGCAATTTTTAAGGAAAAATAAAAGGAAGTGCGTGGAGACCTGGGGAAAAAGCAACACGGAGAAATCTACCCTCTAGAACTGAGAAAGAAGCGCAACAGAGGCTAGCTCAGGTGGCAATCTTTAAGCAAAAAAAATAAAATAAAAAAATACAATGGCGAGGAGACCCGGTCAAAAAGCAACCCTGAAAAAGGTACCCTCTGAAACTGAGGAAGCAGGGCAACAGTGCCTAGCTCAGGTGACAATCTTTAAGCAAAAGAAACACACAAGGGCGTGGGGAGCTGGCGAAAAGGCAACACTGAGAAATCCACCCTCTGAAACGGACGAAGATGGGCAACAGAGGCTAGCTCAGGTGGCAATCTTTAAGCAAAAGAAACACACAAGGGCGTGGAGACCTGGGGAAAAAGCAACACGGAGAAATCCACCCTCTGAAACTGAGGAAGATGGGCAAGAGAGGCTACCTCAGGTGGCAATCCTTAAGCAAAAACAAAGCACAAAGGCGTGGAGCCCTGGGGACAAAGCAACCCTGAAATATCTACCCTCTGAAACTGAGGAACATGGGCAAGAGAGGCTAGCTCAGGTGGCACTCGTTAAGCAAAAACAAAACCCAAAGGCGTGGAGACCTGGGGAAAAAGCAACCCTGAAATATCTACCCTCTGAAACTGAGGAAGATGGGCAAGAGAGGCTGGCTTCAGGTGGCAATCTTTAAGCAAAAGAAACACACAAGGGCGTGGGGAGCTGGGGAAAAGGCAACACTGAGAAATCCACCCTCTGAAACTGAGGAACATGGGCAAAAGAAGCTAGCTCAGGTTGCAACCTTTAAGCAGAAAAAAAACACAAGGGCGTGCAGACCTGGCAAAAAAGCAACAGTGAGAAATCTACCCTCTGAAACCGACGAAGATGGACAACAGAGGCTAGCTCAGGTGGCAATTTTTAAGGAAAAATAAAAGGAAGTGCGTGGAGACCTGGGGAAAAAGCAACACGGAGAAATCTACCCTCTAGAACTGAGAAAGAAGCGCAACAGAGGCTAGCTCAGGTGGCAATCTTTAAGCAAAAAAAATAAAATAAAAAAATACAATGGCGAGGAGACCCGGTCAAAAAGCAACCCTGAAAAAGGTACCCTCTGAAACTGAGGAAGCAGGGCCACAGTGCCTAGCTCAGGTGACAATCTTTAAGCAAAAGAAACACACAAGGGCGTGGGGAGCTGGCGAAAAGGCAACACTGAGAAATCCACCCTCTGAAACGGAGGAAGATGGGCAACAGAGGCTACCTCAGGTGGCAATCGTTAAGCCAAAGAAACACACAAGGGTGTGGAGACCTGGGGAAAAAGCAACACGGAGAAATCCACCCTCTGAAACTGACGAACATGGGCAAAAGAAGCTAGCTCAGGTTGCAGCCTTCAAGCAGAAAAAAAAAAGACGCAAGGGCGTGGAGAGCTGGCGAAAAAGCAACACTGAGAAATCTACCCTCTGAAACCGAAGAAGATGGGCAACAGAGGCTAGCTCAGGTGGCAATCTTTAAGCAAAAAAATAAAAAATAAAAAAATACAATGGCGAGGAGACCCGGTCAAAAAGCAACCCTGAAAAAGGTACCCTCTGAAACTGAGGAAGCAGCGCAACAGTGCCTAGCTCAGGTGACAATCTTTAAGCAAAAAAAAAAAACAAAAAACAAAAAACAAAAAACAAAACCCACAATGGAGTGGAGACCCGGGGGAAATCAACACTGAAAAATACAAAAAGAATGTAAGACCAATAGACAGAGCAGGCACTTTCACCTGGGGTGGAGGAGGTACGCATGGATGACCGATAAGCGCATGAAAAGATGTGAGCTGTTCCCTGGAAAAGCAAGTGAGAAAATTAGAGGGAGACATTGTGGGGACACATGGGTGAGACTGCCTTCTTCCAAATACCGGAACAGGATCAAACTGCTAGTCAGGTCGCGGAGAAGCCAAGTCAGTCACTCACGCCTCACTGGTGGTGAAGGGAAACGGTATGGCCTCTGTGAAAAAGGGCGTGGCGGGTTCCAAAACTGACACGCCGCGGAAACAACCACCGAAAGTGGCAACCTACATAAGCCTTTGGTGTATCTTGCCTCCTAAGAGCGTCTGTATGTAGCTGGAGCCTTGGGTCATTAAGGCTTCCACAGTGATCTGTGGTGGGTGGGGGGGGGGGGGGGCCTTGGGCCTTGGGGGTCTCCGCTGGACCTCCAGGAAGTCAGCTTTTGTGGAGTCCCGTGAGTCCTTCCAGGGAGGGAGGCATCCAACCCGAGGGTGGTCTGGAGGGCACCACTCCCACCACTCCCGGGGGCTGGGGCGGGGGGCGGGGTGGGGGCTGCGGCCACGTTCCTGTTCATTCACACAGAATCCGGGGCATGAATGTTCTTAGCAGCTCTGTTCCACACAGCCCCACACTGGAAACCACACAGACGTCCTGCGAGTCCCATCCCTTGCTCATGTCGCCGGGGCTCCGGAGGAGGGCCACTCTGTAAAAGCGGCCGCCAGATGGCGCCCAACGACCGGCGCGGAGGGGTCAGCGGGAGGGAACCGGGTCACCAGCCAGCGAGAGTGCACAGCCTGAGCCCACCGCCGGGTCAGGTCTCTCTCTGCCTCTGTCTCTGTCTCTGTCTCTCTCTGTCTCTGTCTCTGTCTCTGTCTCTCTCTGTCTCTCTCTCTCTCTCTTTCTCTCTGGGCCCGCTTGGGGCGGCCGGGAGGTCACCACGTGAGGCCCCAGGGTGTCCACCTCGGAGCTCCCAGGCAGCACAGGGCAACCCTGGGTGCAGAAGGAGGTGTTGGAAAATCGGCGGGGAGGGGGGTGGGGTGGGTGGGCTTGCCAGGAAGGGGACAGACTCCCCACGTGACTTCTGGGCCGGGCCGGGCGCGGGGCTGCCGGCTGGCTGACGCGGACAGAGGTGGAAAAGTCCCCGGAGATGCCACGGGGCAGGCCGGGGCTGCCGGCCCCCGCTTCCCGGAGCGGCCCGAGCACTTCCCGGGCTCCCGGGAGGACTTAGAAAATCACGGCGGGGTGGGGGGTGGGGGTCGCTGTCAAACCGAAACCATGCACGTCATCAGAGAAGGACCGTGACGACGGAGGAATTGTCCGCAGTCTGTCAGGAATTGTGTGCAGCCTGTCACTTCCGGCCCAGAGGGTCTCTCTAAGGCAGACGGACAGACAGAGCCCACAAGTCGTAGAGGAAAGGACCGAGCCGCTTGGCCGCGGAAAAGTTTACAACACAAAACAGGTCTCCCTCCGCACGGGGCCACAGCAAAGCCCAAAGACGACACACGGGGGGGAGCATGGGTGCAGATGCACGTGTGGTGATAAGAATATGGATTTCAGCAGGGCTTCCCGTCCTCATCAACAAGCAGAAGCACCCAAATGGTGGGGGTTGGGGGGCAGAGACCTCACAGCCATTCCCTCCACAAATCGAGTTCCCCGGGACATCCTCACAGCGCCGTGCTGTGAGTGTGTGTGGGTGTTTAAAATGGAGTAAATGTGGACGTGGAACTGCTCCGTGAAACCAAAATAACAACAGTCGTAGATCTTCTTTGGTCATTTAGAAAATTCTTTTTTTTTTTTTTTCCCCAGCGGTGCACGTATTTCCCTTCCAAAAAAGAAGAACGGGAAAGGAGATGTTAAAGGCAAGCAGAGAGAGGAAAACTGTTGCAAAACAAAAGCTGAGCTCCCGTCCGAGGGAGGCCTCCTCCATTGGAGGCCTAGGAAATCATTCTGACAAAATGGAGGATCTCTGTCTTTGGTGTCGATTCCCTCAGAGGTCAAGAGAAACCTTTTCCAATGTCTTTATCAGGAGGAGACTAGAAGTTAGAGAAAAGTATCCTTTCGGGAGTGAGAAAAACAAATTCTGATTTTGCATCAGCTTCCCTCCGATCTTGAAACTCATTGACTTGATTCCATTCTGTCGACGGAAATAATCCGGAACCAATCTATCCGTGAAAATCGGGGTGCGTTTATTCTGAGCTAAAATGTGAGGACTGTGGCCCGGGGCCTTTCTTCCCGAAGGAAGAGAGGGTGCCCGGGAAGTGGGGTGTACAGAGTGCTTCTAGACCCCCAGAGAGGACGTTTCACATAGGATCGAAAGGTCCCTTGGATGATAGTCGCGAGACTGCTCTGTCGGCACAGCGATCGACAGACACTGCTGGGTGGCAGGTCTGTTGTCTGGGCCTGGGTGGTCACAGGGGAGCCGGATGGTCAAAGGTGAGCGCAACCATCCGCTCCTAGCCTAAGGAAAGATGCCTCTCCTTAAGGAAAGGCCCGAGCACGGGGAAGCTGCTCCTTTCCCTTAAGGGCATTGGTTCTTGCCGTAGGAAATGTGTAAAGCGGATCTACGATGCGATGCGTGCTCGACGGCCACGTCAGGCCCTTTTCGAAAAACACTGTCAGGCCGAATTAGGCCGACACCCAATGGCTTCCTCATAGACTCCCATAGATCCTATCGCTCGCCATTTCTATCTGTCCACTCGTTCCAATTTTAGGCCACTTGACCACGAACAGGCCTTTTTCTCAGATTATTTTCCCCGTGAAACTTTGATCACCTTTTCACAGACAAAACGATCTTTACTTTTTAGGCCCTCTTGCCTGAAGGCAGCCATCTCACTTTCCTTGAACACAAAGATGTTTCCCATATTCACTTTTAGTGGCTTTTTGTTTTGTTTTGTTTTGTTTTGAGGACGATGAGCCCTGAGCTAACTGCTGCCAATCCTCCTCTTTTTGCCGAGGAAGGCTGGCCCTGAGCTAACCTCCGTGCCCATCTTCCTCTATTTCATATGTGGGACGCCTACCACCACGTGGCTCGCCCAGCGGTGCCACGTCCACCCCCGGGATCCGAACTGGCGAACCCCGGGCCGGCGAAGCGGAACAGGCACACTTAACCAGCGCGCCACCGGGCCGGCCTAGTGGCTTTCATCGCATTTGTTAAGTAGATTTTTTAACCCTCACGAACCTTAATTTTGGTGAAAACTAAGAAGCCAGCAATTAGGAACTGTCCTTCCCATGAGCATTCCGTCGCTTGGCCAATTTCTAAACACTTGGCCACTTTTAGAAACATGGGATTTCATAGGTTTATCTTTTCCTTCGCTTTATTTGATTTCATCTCACTTTAGTTTTTGGGTGAGGAAGATCGGCCCTCACAGAGCTAACGCCTGTTGCCAATCTTCCGTTTTTGTTTTCTTTTCCCCCCCTCCCGATTTTTCTCCCCCAATCCCCCCCATGACATAGTTGTCTATCTTAGTTGAGGGCCCTTCCAGTTGTGGCATGTGGGACGCCGCCTCCACACGGCCCGACGAGCGGTGCCGTGTCCGTGCCGTGCCCGGGATCTGAACCGGCAAAACCCTGGGCCGCCGAAGGGGAGCTTGTGAACTTAACCACTCGGCCACGGGGCCGCCCCCGTCCGTGGACTTTTTTATCACCTGATTTCACCTCGCAAAACTTCAAAGCTTCAAGTTATCAGAGAGGTTTGGGAAGTTGTTTTTATTAATTTAATTAATTTATTTTTCGAGGAAGACGAGCCCCGAGCTGACACCTGCTGCCAATTCTCCTCTTTTTGCCCCGGGAGAGTGGTCCCGAGCTAACATCCGTGCCCATCCCCCTCCCCTTGATAGGCGGGACGCTGACCACAGCGTGGCTCGCCAAGCGGCGCCACGTCCGCACCCTGGATCCGAACCTGCGAACCCCTGGCTGACAAAACGGAACGTGCGAACTTAACCGCTGTGCCGCCGGGCTGGCCCTTCGGGAAGTTATTTTCAGGACACGGGCCATAAACTAGAATCACCGCTACAGGTTTATCGGAGCGACATCAGCGTTCGTGGTGGATTGAGTCGTCCCCTCTGTCTCTCCCCTCCAGGGCACAACCAAAGGGACGTCTATCGACCCACCCACCAAGGATTCCCCCCCCCCCCCCCGCACGGCACAGCAGGATGCCTGAGAGATCCACGCAGCCCTACAGCGGCAAGTCACATTCGCACAGTCAAAATTCAATGGCAGAGACAAAACGTTAAGGTCAGTGAGAGGGAAGAGAATAACCGGCCCAGGAGCAACGGTGTGAAGAACACGGAGAAGACGGGTCCTAGACGCCGGGGTCCCCGGAGCAGCGATTTCATCAGAGGCCCGCAAACGTCCACGATCTCCACACCACGTTTATGGCCGACTGCGTGCGTGGGTCCTTTGGAATCGACCAGGCTACCGTCCGGGCCACTTTGGGACATCGTGTCCAGCTGCCCCGAGCGGTGGAGCTGTCGTTCAAGTGTAAGATGGGGCCCGTCCGGGGAGAGAATGGGGACGGGGAAAGGGAGGCCGCGGGAAGTCACAGAGTCTGAGGTGTTCGGGGGAGACTGACTCTTCTGAAGTGGAGGTGGTAGAAGGAGAGCAGCAGGATTTTTGGATTTTTGTTCCCTCTGTTAGGTATCTGGGTCCGGAGGAGAGTGGGGCGGGGGGGGGGGGGGCGGGTGGTGGTGGTGGTGGTGGGTGTGAGGCTGAGGCGGGGCTGGTGTTTCCTTTCCGAGTCAGGTGGAAGAGCTCCTCCAGTGGAGGTTTTTAGACAAGGGGTCTGGTCTGGCAGGATGGGAGGTTGCGGGTCGAGCCACAGGGGAATCTGTCGTAGCTCAGACTCGGGCCTTTGAAGAAATAGACAGAGAGAGGAGTTTTGCTCTGTCTGTCACCGCAGCCGGCACCTCAGGAGCAACAACAGGAGGCTTCCCGAATGAGTGAAGGGGCAGGAGCCAGCGTGCCCCGTGCCTCTCTCAGCCCTGCGCCGGCAGGGAAGGAAGCAGGCAGGCAGGCCTCAGGGCTACTCCCGTCCTACTGCCCGGTGGTCCCTGTCCCGGCCCCGCCCCCACTCTCCCCCTGACCCTCACCGCTCCCCAGCCCTCTTCTCAGCCAGAGAGGCGATGGGGGGGGGGGGCGGTGCGGTCCCAGAACAAGTTTCCTCTCATCCGCCATCATCTTGCCACCCTGACGACTTGGCCTGAGATCCGGCCTAGGCTGTACCCGTGTGTGGTTTTCCTGTGGACAAGGGGGCCGGTTCACCATTTCGGAAGAAACCCCTAGCCTTCCACTGCCGAGTCGCCAGCCTGGGAGGGGGGAGGGGGGAGGGGGGAGGGGAGGTCAGGCCCATTCATTCCGATGGGCCTGGCGTCAGGGCTTCATTCAAGTGCAGGAAGCTCTCTCCCATGGCCTCGGGCTTTTTTCCATTGAACGGCTTTCTTCAATTCCCCCACCCTTAGGCCGCAGTCCACCAAGGGCCGGGAGGCAGGGAGGGGAGATGTTGGGGCAGGGTGGCTGTCTGAGAAACTCGCCTCATCTGGGGCAGAAAGAGTGCCCCCCTCCTTTCTCTAACCCTACTAGACTGCTTGAGGATCACGGACGGTTTGGCTCATCGATGAGCCCTGCGTTATGGGCCCGGCAAGCAAACTCCTAACGGGCAACCCACCGCTCTAGGCGTGTGTGGGTTTTTTGATCTTTCACCTTCAAGTTCGCACGACATCGGTCCGTGTCCCCCGCCCCGGCTTCCCATGGGAAATCCTCCGTCTCTTTCCACAGACTCACTGGCGACTTCACACAGTGCCTGCCTCCTCCTCCTTAGGAAGGAAGGAAGGAAGGAAGGAAGGAAGGAAGGAAGGAAGGAAGGAAGGGGCTGACCCCGTGGCCGAGCGGTTGAGTTTGCACGCTCCGCTTCAGCGGCCCGGGGCTTGGAAGGTTCGGATCCTGGGCTCGGACACGGCACCGCTCATCAAACCACGCTGAGGTGGCGTCCCACACGGCAGAACCAGAGGGACCCTCAAAGAGAATATAGAACTAGGTACTGGGGTGCTCTGGGGAGAAGAAGAAGAAGGAGGAGGAATAAAAAGAAAAGAAAAGATTGGCAATGAGCTCGGGTGCCAGTCTTTAAAAAAAAAAAAAAAAAGAGGAAGAAAGATGGACAAACAGGAACGAATCCCACTGACGGCACCTCCAAATGGTGGGGGGCAGGGGGGTGGGGGGGTGGGGAGTGGCATCATCGGGCCAAGGGTGACTCTAAGCGTGATCCCGCGGTTGTGTTATTTGACATTTTATCGAATCGATTTATTATTTTATTTTTGAGGAAGATGAGCCCTGAGCGAACATCTGCCACCAATCCTCCTCTGTCGGCCGAGGAAGACTGGCCCTGAGCTGACATCCGTGCCCATCCCCCTCTACTTTCCAGGTGGGACGCCTGCCACAGCGTGGCTCGCCAAGCGGTGCCGGGTCCTGCGCCCGGGATCCGGACCGGCGAACCCGGGGCCGGCGGAGCAGAACGTGCGAACTTCACCGCCGCGCCAGAGGGCCGGCCCCCGGAGTTGTTTTGAAAATCCAGTAAGGGGCTGGCCCCGTGGCCGAGTGGTTAAGTTCGCGCGCTCCGCTGCAGGCAGCCCAGTGTTTCATCGGTTCGTTCGGATCCCGGGCGCGGACACGGCACTGCTCATCAAACCACGCTGAGGCGGCGTCCCACATACCACCGCTAGAAGGACCCACCGCGAAGAACACACAACTATGTACCGGGGGGCTTTGGGGAGAAAAAGGAAAGACAAAAAATAAAATCTTCCAAACTCCAATAAAACTTTGAGTGAAGACGACGAGGAGGATGCGAAACGTATCTCACGCCTCCGAGCCGAGCCGTCCGTTTAGGTTTAGGAAGGGGGACGAGGACCCTTTGTAAGCGACATCCCTTTTTAAGCACCATTCTAAACCACAGAACAGAACTCCCTCTCCTCGACCCGGAGCGAGGAGGTTCCTGGGTGTGTCAGAGAGGGTCACGTCCTCTGCAGCACGAACGAACCGCCAGGGTTCGGCCACGGGAAAGAATTTCTTCCTCTCCAGGGGGACTAAAAGTCACCGACGGCAGCGGGCGTAGGTGCTATCCTTCCCGTCCAGGAAAGGCAGGGAGAACTTCAGCCGTGAAGAGAAGGAGGTCTTCCTCACTCCCCGTTTTGGGAGGGCCCCTTTGGCAGGGGAGTTTTGTCTCCTGATTTCAAGTCAGGAAGAAAAGGGAGAGAGAGAGAGAGAGAGAGAGAGAGAGAGAGAGAGAGTGTGTCCTTCTCGTGCCAGGTCGGTCTGAGGGGGACCTCCTCTGGTTTCCTCCCTTCCCAGGGAACGCCGTTCGCTCCTTCTTCTAGAAAAAGCTCCCAAAGCACCACCGCCCAGGATGGTCGACCTACGCCCATCGTCCCTCCTTTCCCAATCATTTCTACCGCGACAGAGGGACAGAGGCCCCTGCCCCATCCCCATCCCCACCCCCACCCCCATCGCCTGCCTCCTTGATGGCCAAAGGAGCTGCCTCTGAGAATGGAACGGGGCTTGGAAACCTTCTAGAGGGGTGACTCTCACCTGCCTGCCTGCTGGGAAAAGCACCACGCTGTCCATCGGACTGCTCTTTTGGGCAAACGTAGGCGTGCCACATAGCGATCGACAGCTATGGCGGGGGGGGGGGGCGGGGTGGCGTGGTGGTGCCCAGGATCCACGACACGTGACGGCTGCGGAGCACGACAGCCCTAAGACCTTGAGGGAGACGGGGTGGCGCGTGAATCCTTTCGGAACGAGAACGACAGGAAACGTTGACGGGGACGTGTTCTCCTCTCGAGAACACACCAACGCCTCGCACGGTGTCTGACCCGGGGTGCCTCTGACTTTTGTCATCAGAGACGATCCTCTCGACCGCCCCTCACGCTTTGGGGAAAAGGGGAGAGGGACTCGGTAGCACGGGAAAAGCCATCCATCCGCCCTTCCTTTCCGTCTTCACGGCTCCTTCTCGTGGAAAACGAGGAAGCCGTCCGGAGGAACGGAACACTGACCCGGGCCAAAGCGTGGCCCAGCCTTAGCCTCCAAAACCTTCTGCTAAGTGAGAGGTGCCAGACATCCAAGGCGACCTACGTTGCGATTCCACACAGAGGAGAGAGCTAGAACGGTCCAACCCTAGAGGGCGACAGCAGATGGCGGCGGCGGCGGCGGCAGCAGCGGTGGTGGTGATCGTGGTGGGGCAGATCCGGGAGTGGGGCCGTTTTTTCTTTCGGGGGGAGGGGATGGAAACGGAAACCTTCTGGAAATAGATAGCCATGACGGATGCGCCACCTTGGGGAGAGAGACTCCCGAAGGCCACTGGCTTGTGTCCCGTGGAAAGGATGGATTCGGTGGGATGGGAATTCTACCTCCGTGTAGAGCGTGTGGTAAACCACGAGGTAGGTGGGTGGGTGGGTGGGTGGGTGGGTGGCCTCCCTGCCTCGCCTCCACCTAGACGTCCACACACAGAGACCGACGAGGGAGGGAGGGAGGGAGGGAGGGAGGGAGAGAGACAAGACGGACAGAGGCCGAGGCCGAGGCCGAGGCAGTGAGCGAGTAAGTGATCGACCCTGGCCATAGGGATTCCCCAGAGGGCGTCTCTTGGCTCCCCAAACGAAGAATGTGTGTGGAGATCGAGAAAGATCACCGACCTAGGAGAACCAGCAAGACTTCTTCACCCGCCAGAGAGCCGCTGGGCCCCTGCCGTCCCTGCCACCGCCACCCCTACCCCTCGCCTTTGGCAGCGACGCCAACGAAAGGCAGGCAGACGAGTGGGAGAGTCGTGTGGTGGTGTCCCCCAAGGAAGGTGGGTCCATGCCGACGAGCGGTCGTCGGCGTGTGGAAAAGCCAGAGGCGGGCTGACTAGAAGGAGGGCGTCCTGGAGGAAGGGACCAGGGTGTGAGGGAGAGAGGCCTGTTCCTCTTCCCCTGTCGGCCCCAAGTCAGGGGCCCAAAGGAGGAAAGCTGTCCGTTCCTTTCCGACTCGGACGGTTCGGGCGGAACCGACCGATCCCCGCGGCAGCGCAGTCGGGGCTTTCTGGACCAGAACCCCTCTCTCTGTCGCCTTTCGACCACACGCACGCTTTAGAGGCCAAGGGAAAATGGATCGGGTCTCTCTGTCTCTCTCCCTAGAAAACAAGGGGCCAGGGGCCGAGCCCGTGGACGAGCGGTCAAGTATGCGCCCCCCACCCCGGCCCCCGGCTTCGACGGCCCAGGTTTTCACCGGTTCGGATCCTGGGCGCAGCCCCAGACCCAGCATCGCCCTTCAAGCCACGCCGAGGCGGCGTCCCACATAGCAGAAACGCGAAAGACCTACCACTGGAACCTACAACTATGGACGGGACGGGACGGGACGGGGCGGGGCGGGGCGGGGCGGGGGTGGGGGGGGCGGCTTTGGGGAGCAGGAAGAAAGAAAAAATAAAAGAAACACAAGGACGGTCATCGCGATAGTTCTTTCCACTTCCATCCATATGTTAACAGGACCCAAGTTTCCCGACCTCCATTTGGATGTATGTTAACTAAATGGAGAAGCTATTCAAAGGACTCCTCTAAAGAAGTCCACGTTCTTCTTTCTAAATGATAATGAAAATCATTGTCACCACCGCTCTTCCGACCCTCCATGTCCAGACGGCCTCCCGCCCCTCCCCTATCCCCAACTCCCGCCCCGCCCCGCGCCGACCCCCGACCCCGGCATTCTCCACGCCCACCTTTCCCTCTCCACTCCTACCCCCCCGTCCCCCGCCGCCCGGGACACCGCACCCCGCGCCCCCCCCCGCCCCAATCCAGGCCGGGCCACCTGGTCGACCTCCTCGAACACTATATAAGAGGATGCCGGGCAGCAGGTGGCGCCCGACAAGCGGCCTCCTCACAGGCCGGACGGATCAGCCTCGCGGGGGCGGGCGATGGGGAGGCGTTCGTCCAGGTCAGGTCAGGTCGGGGGAGGGAGGATGCCGCGCCGGCCGGCCTGGTGCGTGGCCTGGTCCCGATCCACCCCGCGTCTCGTTTCTCGGGCCGGGACGAGTACAGGCGGGGAGGCCGACTCGGTCACGGAAAGCGGCCTTGGGGAGGTTTTGGCGAACGTCCCTGTCCCAGGGCCGTCTGCCGACTAGGGGACGGAGTCCTCCTCCATGCTCCTTCTCGCCCCCAGTCGGGCGGGTTGTGGGTCGCGCGGTCGACTTGTCCATTTCCCCGGAGGCATCCTGCCTGCCGGGGCTCCCTCCCTCGGGCCGGTGCGAGCGGTCCTCGGGCGGCCCGGGAATTTGGGCCGCAGCGAACGAACGAACGAAGCCCGTCCCTCCTGCGTCGGCACCGATGAGACACAGCCCTGGTGGATGGAGCCGCTTTCCTCGGGTTTCCTTTTGCTTTCGGCCGCTGCTGCCACCAAACCTCCCTAAACGATAGGAATGAAAACGGGAACCGTTGGCATAATAAAAGCGTTTTGGTTGGCGTGTTTCTTGGCTTTTGGGGACTCGAGAGGTATGATGGATGATCTCCGATTGACGTTTGGAAGGTCTATTTCATCCCAGTCGCACGAACCCCGAAAACGTGGCGGCTGGACGAGGGAGGGAGGGAGGGAGGGAGGGAGGGAGGGAGGGAGGGAGGGAGGGAGGGAGGCCAACCACGGGATTTCCGCACGACCAGCTGATGGACACGAGCGCCCCGTGAGCCGGGCGGAGGGCAGCCGCCCGGGTCTCGCAGCTACGTGCCCGCGGAACCCTCGGGACTGCGAGAAGCCGGAGCGACCCGCAGCCATGTGGCGCTCGGCGCGGACATCTGGTCGACCCGCGCGCCACGGGACCCGGGGCCCGAGTCCGGGCCGGGCCGCCGGTCGACCCGGCAGGGCGGCTGCCCCGGGGGCCTCGCGGCTGCTCGTCCGCAGCCTCCAGGGAGCCCTCGGGGCTCCGAGAAGGCCGAGCGCCCCGCGGCCCCACGGCCCCGCGGCGCTCGGCGCGGACATCTGGTCGACCCGCGCGCCGCCGGACCCCGTGGCTACGAGTCCGCGGGGCCTTCGGAGCCGACAGAGGGCC